>NC_071277.1:8172500-8272500 GCF_023375685.1 Ictalurus furcatus | reverse complement strand
ATAAATAAAAATCCTGGCACATAAGAAACACCATTTGAAATACCATCGTGATGTTATCAATCTTGGAAGGCTGCCCATCTTTCAACCGTCACTGCTTCAATCAGGCTCTCTCCAGGCTTTCACAAATCATACGTGCGCCTCACTGATGAAAATCTTTCAATCATTTTTTTTTCTCTCTGCACCTCTCTCTCTCGCTCTCTCTCTCTCTCTCTCGCTCTCTGCAAGGCTGGAATCACATATGATTCGTTCTTCAGGCTTGGAATGCAGATGTGGAGCCTGAATATCGACCCAGTGCCCTGGACATGTCAGGAAAAGAGTCTCCATCAAGTCACATGGATCCACTGCCTCACCACCGACAGGCTCACGAGCTACTTCATAAAGGCTAACGTTAGCTAAGCCGCAATGCTACACCGGTGCTGAATTAAACAAACAAACAAAAAACACAAATAACCAGCTCTAGCATTGATTTCAAAAACTAACTGAAATAGTAATCGTATGCCTTATGTGAAATAATAATACGTTTTGGCGCAATATGTGAATACATAACCTCAAACGTAGCTCTAATCTACGTAGCTCTGACTCTAATGTTTGTTTGGCTGTGATTTTTGTCTGTGAAGCCATATCGGGATTAATTTAAAACAACCCCTGGCTAAACCGGGCTTCACGGAAAATGAATGAAGCATGCTACTAAGCAAGCTGCAACAGAAATTAGACCAAAATATATCACACTGTATAAGAAGCTAGCTTAGTCAAGTAAAAAGAATTAGGATGACAGAATGACATACAACCGGTGGGGGAAAAAAATAATTCTCTTTGGCTAATCCTAGCACAAATTTAGCAACCCCAAAACTAGCTTCCTCCCGCCCAAAAAAACAGACGGGAGTAGGTGGGCCAGCATTTATGCAATCCTGCAGGAATGTGTGTCTAAAAGCACGTTTGGCGGCGAGGCCGGGCCTAGATTACAGTTCTCTCCTGTGATCATTTGCGCATCTCCCTGTAAGATCACAAGGCACCATCACAGAGCCAGCAGCTGTGTCTTCAGAGCTTGTGGGTGCAGGGCAACAGCGTGTGTGTGTGTGTGTGTGTGTGTGTGTGTGTGTGTGTGTGTGTGTGTGTGTGTGTGTGAGCCATACATGGCACATTCCTGTTCCTGCCACATTCAGTCTTGGGTGTATGTCATTAAAGAATGACCTTCACATGATGGACGTGACGTGTATCTGTTGCAGTCCAAGTCTTTAGGTTTGATCGGATGCTATGTGGAGTTGTTAGGAGATGGAACCACAACGCACAGTGTTTTCATTCGCAGGTGTCACTTAACATAGCTATATCTATTTCATTCTTTTATATTCATCGATTTATGGTTGTATATAAAGTGTACAGCCGGTGAAGAATGACGTACGATTATATTTCCTCTCAGAAGGGATATGAATTAAGAAATAATCCTGATAGAAAGCATCTCTAAACATGCTTTCAGAGCCCTCGCTGTCATGTAGTCCATAACGTGACACGTCCGATAACACGTAGCCCAAACGAAGGCGCAAAGACTCGAGCTGATCCAACAAGAAAAAACTTCCAGCGAACGATTTCCTCCTTTCGTAACAGATCTCTTTATGCAACGTTTTTTTAAGCATGTTCACAGATTGTTCATCTTTAAAAAAAAAAAAAAAAAGCCTTCACTCCCACATGAGGTGACTTAAGTGTGAAACAGTTTTTCCTCCACCTTTTTTTTTTTAACTTTCTCACTCTTTCTAAACCGACAAAGAGAAGGCTGGGAGAAGAGAGAGAGAGAGAGAGAGAGAGAAAAAAAGCGCTCCTGAATACAAAGACCTTTCCCTCGGAACAGAAAGGGCTCTGAAAACAATGAGGACAGGTCTGCCTGCATGGAGAAACAGTTCCTGGTTTTCCCATTGGAACAAAGCAACGGCAAACAGTGTTTCTACCTCAGGTTTTTAATTAAGACTGTCCCGGCCCCCTTCTCGCCACGGTCCGTGGAGACACGGCCCTGTGAAGTGATTAAAAAGAATGTGATCTGATCAAGAGAGAGGAATAATGGGGCAGGAATGCTCGCTTCGTCGCAGTGCTAAGTTTCTTGGGAAAAGAGGGCTGAGGGACTCTTTTGGCTATTGTTTTTCTACGCTGCCTCCCCCTCAGTCACCCTTTTCTCTTTTTTTTTTTCCTCTATTTTTTTTTTAAGGAGCTCACCGAGAAGGACAGCAGGCGTCCCCCCCCCCCCCCCCATTCTAATCTGAGGATTTCACTTGCTCTTTTTCTCCCCTCTGAGACATTACTCTTGATTTCTTTCTGTCTTTAAGTAAAGCAGAAACGCAGGTTAAAAAGTTAGAGCACTAACATGCGGGGGCGGGGGGGGGGGGGTTGGGGGAGAAGGAGAAGAAGAAAAGGAATAAAATCTTTGAACTATATCAGGTTTAGTAAAGGTCACCCTCCGGAGTCGTCTTCGGCTTTTTCCCTTCGCTAAATCCTCTATCGAAATGTCATAGTGAGTTAGACAGAGACAATAGCGAGTCACGGTGTGAGTGGAGCACGCTTGGCGGCTGTGAATAGGCCTTCGTAAGAGTAATTATACCTGTTTATTTGTTGCCGAGCTGATGAGAAATCCATCAAAGTCGTATTATCTGGACATCAACAGCGTCTCTGGCTTCTCAAGACAAAAGAAAAGGGGGGGAAATATATATTTGTGTATTCTCTTTTTTTTCTTTCTATAGCCTTTTAGCTACGTCTGTTTGTGCCTTGAGGTGTAACAGTAGAAACAGCGGGATTCCCTGGTGTCACAGATATGTTTAAGGCCTTCATTTTCAATAGACACCGTATCATTACCGCCGGGCGTGGCGCGATTCTGTGGTGGCGTACGTGTAGCATGGGAATCTTTCTGTACAAATTACCTGTCCACAAAATAGCCTTTCAGAAATGAGTTGAAACGACACTGCCGTGGATACGGATCTGTAATTCTGGAAACCTTCTATCTGCGTAAACACGGGAAAAGCGTCGTAAAGCCGTAACGTTACGTATGTATACGTATATACTGTACGTACACGTATATAACATAACATGTTAGTCGTTAATTCTGCTTAAGACACTAAAACGAGAGAAGAGGAAGGCTTGGAGTTGTGCTCCATTCGACGACCCCCTCACCCATTCGAGAACTTTTACCATGAGGGCCCTGGTATCAAAGGGAAACATAATCTACATAGCTAATGTCTCTCCCCCCAAATTCAAAGCTGCAATTTTTCTTTGCCCGGCAATCTGGAAACACTCTGGAGTTAATTACGACTGATTCGAAATGAACCGCACAAACAAAGGCCAGTCTATGTCCAGACAATTATACTGCATTAACCGGCTTAGAGCTTCCTGCTGATGTTGCCCGGGTTCTTCTGCCTCGCCTGCACGGCCGCCATTAACGAGGGCCGGCGCACAAGAATGTGTGACGACCTCTCGTGACACGGCGCAAAGTTTCAGCCCGAGTCGCCACAAAGGGGAGAAGGTAATTAAGTTTGAAAGAAAAGAGCCCTCGCAACAAACAATGGTGCTGTGTCTCTGGAAGAGCGAGGGAGGGAGGTGGAAAGGGAGGGGAGAGTGAAAAAAAAAAGCGAAAGAGAGAGAAAAAGAAAAAGGAGAAAAATCATTAACATTCACAGGAACCGAGAGAGAGAGAGAAAGCGAAAGAGAGAGAGAGACAGAGCGAGAGAGCAGGGCCGAAAAGGGGAACACTCTGCTGGCTCTTTTTTCTGAGCAGGTTCTCTACTGGTCTTCCTCTTTAAGCCTTTTATTTCACCCCACATCTGGTTTCATGTCTTCTCTTTCTGGTGCCCATGTGATGGCAAATCATCGGTTATGACCCACCTCCACATCCTCCTCCTCCTCCTCTTCTCTCTCTCTCTTTCTCTCTCTCTCACTCTCTCTCTCCTAATGCACAGATTTGCAAAGTGAACTCCAACACTTTGCATTTTTTTACTTCAATTACGCTTAGGGAGCGGAGAGCCGGAATATATCAAAAAAACAAAAATAAAAAAAAAATGCGTGCATCTGCTCGACCTGCTGAGACACATCAGCACTCTGTACTGTATATTCTGCAAAGAAAAAATGGCTCAAATGCAAATCAGTGCATTATCCTACTTTTTTAGCGTCCTCCTAACGCCTGTGAGGATTTGAGCTTAATTAGCTGAGAGGATATGTTATTTGGAGAGTACAGCACTTTAATGACACATACACACGTGAGCACACACACACACACACACACACACACACACACACACACACACAGCGTCACGGAGGCGCTCGCATTCTCACATTCATGTGAGAATGAATACACACGCTTATTCTCAAAGGAGGCACTGAGGAAAATTAGCACTGGTTACTCTCTTATTCATCAGCTTGATGTTGAAATGGACTCGTGATGTCCTCACATGTGCACATATGTTTACTTTCTGCTTTGACAGGGGAAAAATTGTCTCAGCTTTTTTTTGTGTGTGTGTGTGTGTGTGTGTGTGTTTTCCATGCTCAACGAGAAAGAATCTAATTGCAGCTTTGCCAGTCTCATGCTCCGTAATCACCCTCTCTTTGTCTAGTCCATGCAAAGCAGGATTAGAATTAAAATGATGACTGACTAATCCCTTGATTTCCCTGTGCTAAATAAATATTAATCTACTGGTCAATCGTGCCTTTGTAAAGGATGAAATGCATAGGATATGAAAGTGCTTGGACCGGTTATGGAAATCGTCTGCTTTACATGTGCCGTGTGTCTTCTTCGACGTTTTTTAAGTGGAATTAATATTCACTGACGATCCCAAACTCGGGATGATTTCGGGAAGACGCGAATTAATCCGGGTTTTCGGATTAACCGATCTGGTTTTTATTCGCGAGTGACCTGGAATGAAGAGAAGTGTTTGTGGACTTCGCCAGCTATGTACACTATGGCCGGGCCAGACGTGCTGCTGTTGGACAGAGCATGCAGATAACTGAGCAAACATGGACCATATGCCTGCCAGGGACACACACACACACACACACACACACACGCACTTGTACACACACTGACACACACTCTCTCTCACTCTTTGTCCATTCAATGTCACATATTTCACGATCTCGTCTCATAAAAGCAAGCCGATATTTATTTTCAATTGTTTAGCTTTAACCAGCTCCTTGCTCCTACATGCTAGCGTTCAGGCCTCTCTACTCCAGCCCCGTCACCGCTCTCCCAACGTCCCTTTTAAACATGAGCACGGGAAGCCGTTTATTTATTTATTTATTCATTTTAAATGGGAGGTGCTTGTCTGATTTTGACCTGTCATTTTTTTTTTCCACAAGAAACAATAAAGGTTTAAAGTTCAAGGCCCTTCGGTAAAGGCGGTGACTCTCTGACTCTCGGTCCTGTAATTATCCGGTATTATAAACATAATCACAGGCCAGGTATCCCTGCACGCATTCCAGACCTGTTAGCTAGACGCCGAATCGGACGATTCCGCACCAAAATATTTAAAAACACGTAAAATAAAGGCACTCCGTACAGACACGATGGACATGAGCCGACCCGGTGATATCTCTCATTTCTGAAGTCAGAGAATTACTAATTAACTGGGCTTATATTTAATTAGAGAGCGCTCCAAATGAACTTTAGACCAAAGGCATTTGCTTTTTAAACAAACGTCGTACTGACAGCTGTTGCGAGTTTACCCTTTGCGAAAAAAAAAAAATGTTTTCAGTGCCATTGTGGGGTCGATGCTTCGTTTGGCGAGAGCTCGAGTGTTCCTTTTGAAAATTGTACATTTTAATTGGATTCCACTCCAAACAAACAACTGTCATGTGTAATTAGCCTGGGCTTAGATTAGGACCGCAATATTCCATTATCAAATCAACCTGAATGTCACGCAGCGTACCGGCCCAACTGGCTCGGGCCCAGTTGACTTCAACAAATCAGTCACGGCGTCCCATTTACTTCCTAAAAGAGCCGGAAATAAACAACTCACTAAAATATAATCGCTTTTTTCTTTTTTTGCTTCTTCCGCTAACGTTTAATTTGTTAATTTAATGCTTTGCGTAAGGAAAGAGGAGAAGAGAGAAAAAAGATTTGTGTGTTAGATGAAAAGGGCATGGAGGATGAAAACTATTTGAGACGCGGTAATGAAGAGCAACGTTAAAAAAGAGCTGCTGATTTTTCACCGTCGTTGCCATTTGAAGGTCCGGTCCGGGCCTGAAACATCATCAGAGAACGGAAGGCCACTGTGTTTTATGTGTCTCGGCTCGTGGAAAAGGCCCGAATAAGACGTTAGGGGGGATTTTAAGGTCAATGAGAAGTTGGAAGAGAAAACAAAGCCTGCGTCAGCATAACCGCCGGTTAATTAAGGCAAAGAAAACACATTATTTCTAAAGTCCGGGAAGTTAATATGCGGGACTTGTTTCGCTGTGAAATGCCATGTGGTAATAAGCAAGAAATCTAAAAAATGCAAATCAAATGTCCATATATATATACACACACACACACACACACACAGTATAACAGCACATATCCCTTCATTATACTGGAAGGGCTTGGCGTGGAAAATATACTTTACCCCACTCCCTTGACCTCTTCCTCTAATTTTAAGCTTTCTGCTCCGGGTTTTTTTTTTTTTTAACGTATCGCTTGATCTTTGCATGGGCCTCTGATTTGATTTTATTAACAACCACCCCGAGTGACCTCAATTTCCCATAATGGCTTTTTCATACATTTTCTGTGCATCTCTGCCTGTTACGCTTCTGAACTTTCAATACTCTCGGCGATTATCCACATCTTCAGCACGGTCGCGGTGAAACTTTTCCTAAAAGCCAAAACTACATTCAAGAAACATGCTTCATCATTCAGAACAATTCTCTCTGGCTCTGGCTTTTTATTTATTTATTTATTTATATTTTTTTTGCCTGGACTCTTTGACGCAAACTGCACCAACCGTTCATTTTCTCCAACCGCTTTCCCCGTCATTAGACCTGCTGACAAGGTGACCGACTGTGGCACCTCCGACACCTCCGCTACAAAGCGTCCATCTTTAAAGCAAATAATTAGAGATGATTCCAGTGCAGATGCCAGACTGCTGCAGTGAGACAGGATATGAGAAGTCTAGCATTAAATAAATACTTCTGTGGAGACGGCAGCTGCTTCTTCTGACCTCAGGCCTAAAACACAAACAGTGGGGCAGGGTTCGTGTCTGGAAAGCTGCTTGTTTCTCCATAAACACACGCACACACACACACACACACATGTGGCATGGCCGTGCTAATATCCCCAGCTCATTGTCCTGAGCTAACTAAGCATCATGAATATTAATGAGGGCAGACTCTCACTTATTTGTTTACGTAAGGCACGACTGGTCATCCATATTCAATTACGGTCTCATCGCTCTTCTCAGAGGGAATAATCAGCTCGCTATATGCAGATGGGATTGGACAAGAAGGTGCATGAACACATGTTGGAATATTTCACGTCTCTGGGAAATGCCATCTGCCCCGCAGGTCACTGATCTGAACTGCACCCTTTCAGACGAGGGCAAAGGGCTTTGAACTTATTTTGAGTATGATGATATCCATAAAACAAACAGTGACACGAATCTGCCTGCAACAGCGAACAGGAGTGAACTGTCAGGCTCTCGATTTAAAATTACGGTGCTTCGGCAAATCGATCGACAGTGGGAAGGATTTGAACGCCAAACCGACTCAGAATTTCAGGTGAATTTTAAAACATCTGTCTATAGATAATAAACCAAGAACATACAGATGTCTGTTTTATTTACGCTGAGATCCCAAAATATAGGCTTGATGCTCGAGGAAAATGACGATGATTTCCTCACCTCCAAACACACACACACACACACACACGTGCCAAGTAGCCCCTGAGCTGCTAGCATCCTCCGCTGTCAGGAGGCTTTGCTAATGAAAGAAAACCCCGCCATCCAAGACATGCTTGGGTTGTCAACCCTGATTGGTCGACGCAGGCCCGGCGCGCTCTCTGCCATGGCAGCGGGGAGGGTGGTGCTCTCCGATTAAACGAGTGCAGCATCTCTCTCTCTCTTTCCTGAACCTCACAGGATTTCATACACAGCTCTGGGCCAAATGATTAACATACATGGTCCATCATGTTGATCTCTGCGCATAATTCCCTTTTCAACCGGAATAAAGGCATGAATGTTGCATGCGCTATTTCTTCCACACACACACACACACCACAATTTTTTCTTTCTCTCTCTCTCTCTTTTTTTTAAATATCCTGTACAAGAGGCTTCATGCCAAGCGGGAGAAAGCATGAGAAGAAGAAGAAGAAGAAGAAGAAGAAGAAGAAGAAGAAAAAAATCCCCAGCTCCTAGACGAGACATGGGGGCCGACAGAAAAAGTAATGTGATCCCTACTGGCCGAAGACCAAGAGCAACAAAAACATTTAGATAACCGTGTTCAATAATGAAAGTTTTCAGTGAGGACAGAAATTACATTTCCTCATGATAACAAGGCCTTCCCATAACAAGGCTCGCAAAAACGTCCGAAACGCCCGTGTCCTCATCAGTCATGCACGCTTGCACGTCGGGGGCCATCGGTAATTCTATTAGCTTCCTCTTTTACGAAGGCAGAGGCGTTTTAACAGCATCCATGCTACAGGGGACAAAGAGAGGGAGGACTCTCCTACGCGTACGCCATTCGATTGGCGACAAGTCAACATCTGGTAAAGCGTGTCGGTGCGCCAGCTCGTCCAGTCGAGACATTAAAGCATGACCTGTCTGACTGAGAAGGGCTTCTACTAAAATGCAGACCGAGTCCGTCCTCCATGCCACGTTCCCCTTTCGCAGGGGTTAAACCGGGGGACGTCGCTACCCTTCACGATGACTTCAAAGCCAACTTCCTGTCTCTCTGCTGGAAATATTAATGCTGGGGGAAGAAGAAATCGCTTCAACAGCACGTGGGGTTTTCTCTTGTCACGTCAAGCGTTTTAAATCTAGCATCTTTCTTCTTTTAAAAAAAAATGAAAGAATAATCACACATACGCTTTCGTATTTTATCAATAAAAACGCCTCGATGAGATTTAATACCTGCAATATTGAGTGCCCGGCCTTCCTATTGTGTCTAAACGCTGCTGCATAAACCAGCCAGACCCTCTATTTACTAGCAGAGAGAGGGGGCCATTACCATACATATTACTTCACGTAATGACAAAATCTGCAGGCATCTTGGGAGGCTCCTGGAATATGAAGCCACGTGCTTGTTGTCTTGAGTTCTCGACAAACGCATCTTTAGGGAGAGCTGGCCCAGAAATAAAGAGAGAGGCAGGCAGCGTTTTCGCTCGGCTTTCATCTCAGTCACTCAGTCATCCATTCAGTGGGCCATTCAAAGCCACTGTGCATTATGCAAAAAAATGCTAATCCTTTTCCGATGCTTTCACACTTGTACAAACCCCCATTCCCCCCAGTGAAAAGCAATTATATCAGTTTACATTTCTGTCAAAAAACAGGATTAATGCAGGAGTACTAGCAATGCAGAGGGTATCCCCCCTGCCCCCCCCCCCCCCCCACTAGCTAACGGAAACTAGAGATTATTCTAGACGCCATTCTCTTTCCTCCTCTTACCTCAAAAAAAAAAAAAAAAAAAAAAGGGGAGAGGCTCTAAGAATGTTATTTAATTAGCTGAAGGAAAAAGAAGAGAGTTTTAGTTGCTGTGGAAACTCTTCCATGACCCGACCTTCTCTTCGCCAAGGCCTGAGCAGAATGAGATCCAGTCTGGTCTTTTAATCAGAAACAAATTATGGAAGAATGTTGCCAGGTTGGATGATCCCATCTGCAGTCTCGTTGTCTCTCTGCGCTCGTACGTCAGGCGCCATGACAAACGAGACGAGGAAAAGGAAGACCACCCCTTTTCCATCCGCCCCCCCTTCCCCCCTCCCCGAGCTGAGATTTGCATATGCAAATTCCCGCACAAGGGAAGCGTGTATAAACAAGTGTCATTGTGAGGCGGATTACTCTGGGATGTGTATTTTAAAATAAATAAATAAATAAATAAATAAATAAATCTTTTTAAAGGACGGGTGGCTGCATATAGGGCCATTAGTCAGCACAATTAACCCTGTCTCCGTAGAGACTAATGAAATTTTGCTATGGTATGATTTAAATTAGATTGCTGGTTATGCGTTTCCACAATCCAACTCCGAATCCATTATTTGCCCCAGGAACAATGAGGCGTTTGTGCTCGGCTGATCTGTGCCAGCTGAACAAACCCTCTGAGCTGACAATTTGCATATGTTAATATAATTAAGCGCTAATTACACGAAACTCGCACGCATTCACTCACACTTTCCGCGGGCGCTGCGGAGCTCGAACCTAATCCGAGCGTTTAACCCTTCGACGGCCGCTGAGCGAGGAAGAGGAAGGGATGGAGGGGGCCTCGGCCTTGTCCGTAATGGCCTCGGGGCTGACACCAAACGGCCCCCGCTTAATACATTAAGCCAGCTCCTGACTTCTCAGCTTTCTCCAGAGCGGAGCGTGCTCTGCAGCCTCCTAACCGGACCAAATTCAATTGGGCCTGCAACAAAAGCCCCACAGTTCCTCCGCCAACAATGTGATAATTTTCTCAACGCTGTCCGTGGAATCATCAGGACCGCAGACACACAAACCGAGAGACAGTGGTGGTCTTTATTAAACATGCAGCACGAGGCAAATCCACATCAAGCACAAACAAATCACTCAGCACTCGCGTTTCCTGACGAGCCAGCACTCGGTGATGAGTGCCATGCGCCCCCCCTTTTTAAAATTAAAAATAAGTCATGCTTGATGTTCGATTTGACAGGTATAACTTAAACATGTCTCACACGCACTGACAAACATTTCCTTAGCAAAACAGACAAGGAGAAGTTCCTCATAACATCACACCCAGATGTGCGACGATGTGCGGATTTTCAGACGGTAAAGGAATCTTTAAGGAAATCAAACATCCGTGGTCAGATTAAAAGAGGCCTTTGTCCTCATCTGTCTGGATTTCTTTTAGCAGGCTAAATTAAGCGAGTCTCTTCAAAAGGTGTAAGATGAGCCAAATGGGGGGGGGGGGGGGGGAGAAAAAATGTTCTATCGCATCTGAAATTCGTGCAGCTGTGCAGAATGTAGTCCAGATGGTGCAGGAGGAACGGGGAAAAAAACAAACACCTGATGACGGACAGCGAAAGCTTAGAGGATCACGATAACGCTGGGGTTAAAGAAAACAGAAATAAACCTTTCAACTGCTCCACTGTACAGGACAGAGCGTAATGAATTTCCACAGACGCAAATGTAATAACACACCATTTTTTGTGTTTTCGGAGCCTGAGGTTTCGAGCCGTTGCTAAATGCTTAGTATCGTGCTAAAGCAAAAGCTGTATTTTTTTGCTGAGTGCTTCTTAAAAGGCCTTTAAAGGAAAATATACACTACACACGTTTCCCGAAGGAGGGGAAAAACATCAGTAGGGAATGGACGTCTTTTGTTTATTCATGGAGCTTTCAGAGATATGTGCATACATTATGTGTGTGTGTGTGTGTGTGTGTGTGTGTGTGTGTGTGTGGAAAGCTCGTGCTTAATTATCTGAGCAATGTTTTAACGTTCGACCAGATCTATGGTCATCACCGAGCCCCTAAGCCAAGCCGAGTGTGTTCATGCCACAAAGGCAGAGGTTGTCGAGCCTTGTGCACTGCCATGGGATTTTCAGTGTTGAACAGGCTTGTAGCAACCGTCGCCGCTGTGGGGGATTTTAAATCATCCGGCCTCTTCCATTAGACTCCGGACTCATTGAGGTGGAAACCATAAAATATGAGGAAGGGAAATTTAATCCTTGAAATATTGATTTGCACATTAATATGGTATATGCAGAGGGAAATCTGGCTTGGTGGAAACGACACATTTTCCCACCCTGAGCCAATCGCACCGCAGAAACACGTCTGAATATCAGGAGGCGTTACAGGCCAGGCTTGGATAGTTCTAATTCGGATTTAATCCGAAATGCTCTACGAGGTCCTTGTCTAACAAATATGCAGATTTCCAAGCGACAAAACAGCACTCTGAGCAAATCCACGGGCCACGTTAGTGCCACACGTTGCCTAAATGTGTGTCAAGCAAGCACTTGGAATAACGGCTAGCATTTCAGCAAATATTAACATCATCTTCTCTGACTAACATTTTGCATATGCGTTATGAACGTTTAGGGAAATACAATCTGATGTGGCCGGATTTACATAATTAGCTCTTTGGAAGCTGAATGCTGTTGCTAGTACACAAACGAACACGAAAGATCACTGTAGGGTCGAGCCAATGCCACAAAGCAAACGAGTACTGCGAGAAAAAAATAAAATAAAATCTTAAAATAATACTGTAACCTGAGAGATAAGAGGGGGAAAAATCTTCCGGGATAAAAACTAACACAGAGCTTTATTTACTCTGTGCAGTCAAAGATATAGAAATACTAATATAACGAATAATGTAAGAGCTACAATAATAATAACAATAGCAATAATAATAATAACAATAATAATAATAATGATAATAATAATAATAATAATAATAATAATAATAATAATAATAACAATAATAATACCAACAAGAACATTTGTAAATATAGGCTATTCAAAGCAATCCAGAATTACAACCAAATCTAAAGATAGGCAGGAAACATATGCAGTGCTTATATGCGGAATAAAAAGATGTCGCATAACGCGGGTAAAGAAATTGTTGTTTTGGTTTTTTTTTTTAAATCGAGATAAATAAAAGTTAAAGATTATATTCTTGCAGTGCATAAAGCATGAGCATTTTTGATCATGTATGGATAAACTCACACACCGATCACACACACTCTCTCTCTCTCTCTCTCTCTCTCTCACACACACACACACACACACACACACACACACACACACACACTGAAACACAGCCCCGGCTCTCTGCCGGTTTTTATCCTGCGCTCTCCTGATCGATCCCGGCGTGTCACCGTCGCCCCGTTTCCAATCGGAGCCGAGAACCTCAAACTGGCCCGCAAGCAACGGCACACACACACACACACACACACAGACTCCATCCTTGGCTCTGGTCTCGTAAAGCAAAGCCACTGAAAACTTGGCGAGCGTAAAGCTGAGGACAATAACGCAATAACGGTAACGCGGAAAACACCGAGATGCCTACACGGAACAAGAGGATGAAACTGAAAACAAAAAGAGAAATGGTAGCCTACCCTAAAAACACGGAAGCGGCGCTGATCAACACGCGCGCGTGTGTGTGTGCTTGTGTGTGTTTGTGTGTAAGAGAGAGAGAGAGACATTGAGAGAACCGTCGCGGTGCGTTTTTGGGTCGGGGGATTTCTCCGAACTCTTGATTTTTCCTTTCACAAAAACATTTTGTTTTTCTCGTTCTTTCTTTGTTGTTTTTTTGTTGGTGTTTTGTTCTTGTCTCTGTCTTTGACACAGGGCAACGGAACGCCAGGTACAAGCTACACAATGACATGGAAGTACATTTTTTAGGATGCAGAAACACACCGGGAACTATTTGGAGTGTGCAAAAGCGGTCTCCTGTCCTAAAGGTTTTTGGTTCTACCTCAGCGGTGCTTCTGAAGAAGCGACATGCACATAGATCATACACAAAAGCGCAGTGTTTGTCCGTCCTGCTCTGTTTCTCCTGCATACAGACAGTCATAGCGGATCGGAGTGTGAACATCTAGATTCGGGGTTTTAAAGCACGAGCGCTTTTAACGATAAAATTTTTTTAAAAAAAACAAAAACAAAAAAAAACACCAAAAAAGTTCTGTAGTGTCACTCGAGGCTACAGGAGAGTATCTGATCCGTGACAGCTCTCAAACAAGGCAACTAGTATCTCTAGTCTGCACACGCTATGCTGAACCGCGGAATAACGCTACACTTTAAAAGAAGAAGAAGAAGAAGCGGATCAATACCCGGTTTGTACACCAACTACTCCGTGAAAGTTGTGGATTAAAAACAAACAAAAAAAAACTTACTCGTCCCCCCCGCAGCTTCCTCCGCTCCTTCTCACGAAATGTTCTGGTTTTTCGAAGAAAATCACATCCAATGGAGAGCGAAAGTTGGTAACAAAAAAAGGAGAAAAACTCAATAATCCTCCAAGTATCTTGGAAAAAAATATATGCGTACCCAACCGTAAATAAGGACCGGCTGAGAAAAAGAAGCAGATATAGATAGATAGATAGACAGATAGAAAGAGATAGATAGATAGAGAGAGAGAGAGAGAGAGAGAGAGAGTCGATCCTCTGGGTCCGCTCGGTAAAAGCCGCGCCGACGGCCGCCTCGCGCTTTCGGTTGTGTGGCGACAGAGAGGGGGGTCTCAGGGAAAAAAGGAGGGTCGGAAATGAAAATCCGATATGTCTTTATTCGGCTAATTATTACGGTTTAAGCCCTGTGTGTTTTTTTTTAAAGGAAAAAAAATGGCTGATTAAGTTGAGTGCGCATGTCTGTGTGTGTCTATTCCCGATATGCACTCTGGTAATGAGAGAGAGAAAGAGAGAGAGGGAGAGGGAGGGAGGGAGAGAGAGAGAGAGAGAGGGAGAGAGAGAGAGAGAGAGGGAGGCGTAATTAGTGAGGTGATCAACAGTCTCCGCATTGCAAACGACGCGCTGGTGCAACTTGGTGAAGGAGATTCAGACTATCGCGATACCTACGTCCGGTCTAAAGGGGGGGCCATGGAGATGGAGGTGGGCGAACACAAACAGCAATCTGATGAACATCCTCTTCAACAATAAGAGCACTTTTAGAAGTCATTACTGTTTAAAATCATAATAATAATAATAATAAAATTAAATAAAATATGACGTTATTATAAAGGGGCGAAAAAAATCATCATACAAGACGAGGCGGATTGCTCGACACATGCGCGTTTTAACCCAGCAAAATATCTCCAGCTCACAAATATAAACGCTCCAGATAATCATTTTCACATATTTCAGATGTTCCACGATCAAATATTCATGAGCACAACAACAACAAAACATATCTCAGTGTTAATGACGTATGAGAGAGAGAGAGAGAGAGAGAGAGAGAGAGAGAGAAGGGCAGAAATGATCATGAATACGAATAATGGAGAAGATAAATATATCATTACGAACAGGCCTGATGCTTTAGTAAGACTGCAGTTTGTTTTTCTGTGTCTAAATAATGTTTTTAGGGGAAAAACGAGTAGGTGAGATTTGATCTGAGTCACTTTTATAAGCCAAATATATATTTTTAAATAACTGAGTTAAATACTGTGATGGAAGAACAAGTACGCTTATATTTTCATAAAAAAAACAGTGCATTTTCTATATAATGTAGTCCAGCTGGAAATAGTGCAGCAATGCAGATCAATGACACCAACTACAATTCCTTTTTACTGTTACCTTTCTGTTTATGTTACATAAACCAGGCTACAGGCTTGATACTTAATCCATAAATGCTAATACTGAAAAGGATCAATAACTCAAGCAAGTTTCATGGCAAACTTCAAAACAAAACAAGCCTCCAAAAATAATCTACAGCAACAAAAAAAAAGAAAAAAGAAAAAAAGAAGGAAAGAATGAAGAAAGAAAAAAAAGAAAAAGAAGTAAAGCTCAGTATTCACATCCTTAAAGATTTAGATCATGCCAAGACTCATGACTCGGGTTCTCTGTCTGCTTTTGGTCTCCAAATGCTGAAGGAAGCAGAGAGAGAGACCGGCTCTGCTTTGTGGGGGAAAAAATCGAAGGCGGTTTGAGTTGAGCTCGGGATCTCATGGTCAGGAGAAGCGATGGGGTCGGTGATAAGGATGCTGTGAGCTGTGCTGGGAAAGCGCGTGCCCTCGGACCGCCATGTCTGGACTTTACGGGTCTTTTGGTCAGCGGAGGCGTGAACTCTTTTGGCCCCGAGATCCAGGTTATTTTATTTATATATTTTTTAAACACCGATGGGGGCAACTGATCCGACTACAGCCATACACACCGGCACGACGGGCATCTGGAGACTAATGAACACACGGAGAGATAGACTTTATTTTATTTTGAACTACAAACGCCCAAAAACGTGACGCCGCAAAGCCCATTTCTCAGGTTTGCATTTCCGCTGAGGACTTTCAAACTTGCCGATTTTTAAAGGACTCACTTCTTTTGCATGTAATTTACATTGCATCGTTGCATGCATTTTGACGGATGATGCTGTGCACGTGGCTGGTGTTTACCCCCCCCCCCCCCCTTTTATTCTCTAATTCTCTTTCTCTCAAATGTTTTTTTTCTTCTTTTTTCACGATGAAATGGAGAAAGTAAGTCGAATTTAAAAGGCTGATAGCTCTCATGTGCACTCCCGAATCCAAGCCTCCACCTTTCCCGACTTTCCCTGCTCCTATACTGCTTCTGTTTCTATTTCTATTTCATATCTGCGTTTAAACAAACATTGTGTTAACGTAACGCTTTATTTTTTATGAATATTATCATGAATCTTACATGCATAAGTTAATATCTGTTCAAAGCATGTGCGGTGGTTTGTCTTTTTTTTTAAAGAATGAAGTAAAATCCATGTCGTTGCATTTAAATCAGTGAAACTGTATGGTGTGTGTGTGTGTGTGTGTGTGTGTGTTATGACAGCGGTAAATGATTTGTAAAGATTTATAATTGTAATAGCATTTCCTATAATTAGAAGAAAAACTGAATGTCTAAATAATCTCAGTCCCGTTTATTTTTTGTTCATGGACGCGTAATAGTATTATGAGCATGCTTATTGTTAGGATTGTTAAGCAGACATCATAAAAGCGGAGCTCTGAGTTGTTTCTACATTACACTACATTACATTACACACGACTAGCGTGTGTTTTCTTTCTAACATGACGGTTCAGTCGGGTTCTGTGAGTAAAGTTTCGGGGTGGGTTCTAAGTGCCTGGCGCCCTCTGGGGTGGGAGAGGTCACGTTTGGACACTTTCTGACCCCCTGCACTACAGAAACAATCCGAAACAAAAACAGAAGACCAACAAAGCGACTAAAGTCAGCAGTGAAAAAAAGAAGAAGAAGAAGAAGAAGAAGAACAACAAGAACAACAACAACAAAAGCTCAGCACATAAGCAAAGCCTCGGAGAGCTATCCTTAAAGACTAGAGGGAACAATAAATATTTCTATTTAAAATAAAAATAATAAAGTAATCACAAATATATTTGGGTATAAATATTTAAATAAATAAATAAATAAATAAAGATCTAACATTTTTTCCTAAACAAAAGACTGAATGACTTAAGAATAAAATATCTCACAGATGAACACGACATCTTTAATGAGTAAACATCGATTTGTTTACCTAAATAAATCCTAATATTAAAAGAAAAAATATATATCCAAGTTACAGATTTCAACAAAAGAACAAGAGCGTGGCAAATCGCTCCGATAATAAAGTGTCCCGTGAAGCGATCTCATAAAATCTGAGCAAAAATGTCCACCATCGAGGCAATCTTCCCCAAAAAACGCGTGCGTAAAACCACAAAACCATATCGTGTACTCATGCAACAACAACAACAACAGCAGCAGCAGCAACAAAAGCTGCAATTATTATTATTATTACTATGTTTTTTACTTCATATAAAGTGTAAAGTGCATCCCCAGCAGAAGAGAGAATAAAAGCGGAAAGCAGGACTACCTGTGGTGGTGGTGGAGGAGGAGGAGATGCCGCTCTCCTGGCTCTCCGAGGCTCCGCTTACGGCAGCATATGGAAACTCTTTAGAAAAATGCCTACATTTGGCACATTGTCATTGCAAAGAGAGGAGCGGCGCGATGCCGTTACAGCAGGAAAAAAAGGGCCGATAAGTTGAGGGGGGTGATCGGGCTCTGCCTCCCTCCCCTGCCGACTTATCCAACTTTAATTTAATACGCCACAATCATCCTGAGATTGCGCGTAATTCCAGCGCGTTTTAATGAGCAGGAAGGACGCACACGAGGTTTGTTTTTGCCCCCCCCCCCCCCCCCCCCAAAGTACAAGACAATAACATTTCTATTTTCTATGCCTTCATGGTAATATTTGTTTCATTTATTAACATGCATGTTGCAACATTTCTACTTCTACCTTCCAGGAAGTATACACGCTAAATACTGAGAAACACACACATGCTCACACACACACACACATGCTCACACACACACATGCTCACACAAGGCCAATCCGTGATGCAGCTGTAAAAATCGAGAGTCACAAATGCTTGTTTGTAAAACAGTGGACCTGAAATCGGTGTATCGGGACGTTTGGATCGATGGTATAAGCGGAAATCGATGTGCGACACCGGGCTGTGCGTTCACCAGAAACGCAGCAATAATGAGACGGAGCGGGATAAAGGGAAGAAGGGGGAAAAGAGGAAGAAGAAGAAGAAGAAGAAAGAAAAGAAAGAAAAGAAAAGCAGATCAACACACAGAACGATTAAGTTACATTCATTTCCGAGGAGAAGCATGTAAAAGGAGAGCATGATCTCTAGTGACACGATGATTGCAAACAGTCCGATCTAAAGAGAAACGGGACTAGACTAGACTAGACTCTGTATCTAATGCATGTCTTAATTCATGCTAATGATATGCACGGATATGCAAATCAACCGATGATCACTCATAATTTAAAACGAATCATCGATACATGTTGAAAAGGATGATGGCACACCTGGTGGGATTAAACGCGCACGAGCTCACGGTGATCGATAAGAGTGAGCGCGCAGGATTTTTAAAGAAATAAAAGAGTCGGAAAGTGATCCCAGTTTTGTCCAGTGTCCAGCACTAAACAGCACTCACATGAGCGCGCGCCTCCGCCCATCCGGACTCCATCCATCCCCCTGCGCCCTCCCTACACTTGGCCCTTGCTCTCTTGGCCCTTGATGCCTCTTTAATAGACAAAGGTGTCTCCTATAGGGCTGAATATGGCTGTCTGGGATGCTCCATGTAGGCTGGTGGCATTTAGTAAAGCAGAGATGCTGTGCTTTATTACTCCGAGTCTGTGTGAAAGGAACATGAAGCTGGGATGCACCTGCACTCTTTGTTCCGCGGACAACAATAAATACTCACGTCTTGGGGGATATATTCCATTTATGATCATTTAGCACAGAAAGAAACATCAGTCATTCATTTCTTGCATTAAAATATGATCCCACTTATTATTATTATTATTATTATTATTATTATTATTATTATTATTATAGTTGCAGTACTAGCACTACTAATTCTGGAACCTTTGGGAGATTTCATATTAACACTAGTGTTGTTTCTGGACACACTGCTGTGCCTAGAACTTTTAACTAGTACCTTAGTTCCTTTACCTAGCACTAGTGATACTAGCTACTACTGGTATTAAAAAGAGTCTTCATCTTCTAGGAACAATTATTATTATTATTATTATTATTATTATTATTATTATTATTACTACTACTATTATATAAAATATGTAAATCTATTTTACGTACAGTAAATAAATGTAAATAGATAAATAAATAAACAATTAACTTATATGAGCATATATTATTATTAGTAGAATTATTCATATTCATATTAGTATTATGTAAATTACATCATGTAAATTATATATAATTAAAAGTAAATACACTATTATTATTATTACTATGCAAATTACACTGTTTATGTAATTATTATTCAGAATATATAATTATAAACACATACATTTCATATTCTTCTTCTTCTCATGTAAATTACAGTGTTTATGTAACTATTATTCAGAATATATCATTAATACATTCATAATTAGAAATAAATACATTTCACATACACATTATTGTTATTATTCTTATTATGTAAATTACAGTGTTTATGTAACTATTATTCAGAATATATAACTAATATACTAATAATTAATAATTAAAAATAAACACAATTAATACCCACATGCATATTATTATTCATATTCATATTCTTCTTCTTATTGTTGCTGTTATTATTATTATTATTATTATTATTATTATTATTATTATTATTATTACTATTATTATACCAGTATCACAGAATTTGAACCAGGACCCTTCCCAGTGACCTACTCATGTAAATAATCAATAATCAGCTGCTCCATCATGTGCTGTTTGGTGGCGGTGTTCTGTTCGCGGCGTGTCCTGTATATGAGCAGTGATGGCGATGTGTCTCTCCCCCGTGACAGGCCCAGCTGCTTTATAACCCCATGAGAAATCCCAAGGATAGAAGAGAACACGCTAAAATAGAAGCTCAAAAACTGGACCATCCGATTCACACACACACACACACACACACACAAACACACACACACACACACACACACGACTGTAGTAGTGACTGAGAAATGTGTACGAGCGCTGTGTTTTCTCTAATGCACTGTAGAGCTGAGGAGAATTCATGCTTTTGAAATGTTATTGAATTATTGGTCTCTTTGTGTTCCAAAAAAAAAAAAAATCGCATTTTCACATACTCTTCCACTTGAAATGAGGGTTTAAGACAGCTACATGTTTCACATCTGCCTCTTTGGGGGCTTTTTCCCCTAATTCTGTAATGCACTCGCTCGTATTTAACACTAAATTCAGTAGTAAATAATCACATGGTCAGCACCGCAGAGCCGAGAGTTCAATAGGAGCGTGAAGGGAGTGGGAAAAGGGTAGGAAAGGTTCTTCATGGGGTTCTTTAAGGGCTTGTCTTTCGTTGAAACTGTTTGTGAAAAGGTAAAAACTCGGTTATAGGGGTCTACGTCGAACCCTCGAGGAAGGATTTCCCTCACAGGAACAACCGAGGAACCCTTAAGGATACAGGAAGTAGGGAGTGCGTTTATAGAAGACATGTGTGTCTAGAATATTCTTTTATCATATATATATATATATATATATATATGGCTATTATTATATATTAAATGATAATTATATAGTAATAATGTAATAATACGCTGGAGCACATATAAATTTACAGTTTATTAATATTAAAACAACAGATTAAAAATAAAATGTTATAGAATGCATTTGTGTGTGTGTGTGTGTGTGTGTGTGTGTGTTTGGGTGCATTATGCATGCATGCTGGACATGTGTGTGTGTACCTTTCAGTAGGTCTATGTACAGAATTGTACAATTTGCATTAAAAAAAAAGAATAAGATACCAATGAACTCATTAATGAACCAATTAACCAATTAACCTGAACTAATTAACGAATTGAGCATTTTAGATGTGTTTTTTTTTTTACATGCCCCCTATATAGACAGCCTTATTTTCCAGTTACACCCCATCCAAATCACACGCATATTTACATGTTTCCGAGTCGAAAAACAAAATGTCGAAATGCGTTATATGTGAGCGCTTAAAACGGTGATGTGTTCTGAAAGCCACATCTCCGCCCGTGTGTGACAAGGAACTCTTTGACCGCAATTTCACATATCCGACCAGAAAAGGTGCTCAAGACGCATTTACAGTGTACAACACTGTGGTCTGAGAGGCCAAAGTTACGAGTCGGTATAACCCAGAAGCGGAGATTTGTGCGTAAGAAGAAGAAAAAAAATGTAAAAAAGAGATGAGGGAAATCTCAGATTATCAGATGTGATTTCATTTTATGGCTGTAACTACGTAAGACATCGCTGAGCCGTGGAAGGCCGAGGCCTTCAACAAGCACGTGTAGCATAGCCAAAGCTCTCAGCGGTGTACATGTTTGTTTCTTTCACAGCTCAGCTCTCTGATGGGTGGTTAGTGTAACACGGTTGACTCTAAGTGTGCTCATGCACAGCCACTGGGCTGGAGTCTCTGAACCCTATGGAGAAAGCAGCTCCAGCTTTTCTTTTTTTCCAACGTTTGAAATGCACCCAGGGGCCAAATAGCTGAGAACAGCCCCGTAGTGCCTCAGCTAAAAAAAAAAAACAAAAAAAAAAAACTGGAGACTGTTTGCACAGATATTTCAACAGTGCCAGTATTGAGGACATTTGGAGAAGAAGCACGGGGAAAAAAGAGAGCAGGAGGAGGAAATCAGGGAAATCAAATCTGCGTGGTTCAGAGGTGCATGCCGAGGTGCGAAAGGACGACTGAGGATTGGATAAGAAGAGACGGAGGACTGTCATGTGTAAGGTAAGCACCCGCTTCGTTTGAAGCCTGACAGTCTTCGACAGTGAGCACCTTTGATTCAGCCAAAACGTGTACTACGGCTCGCCTGAGTCGAGTTCGTTTAGGCTCCGTTTTCTGCATTATTTTTATTTTTCAGATTTTGTTCCAGTGTTGCGTCCTGGCATGCGTTTATGTTTGAGAATGCATACAGCGGGGAACAAAATACACGAGGCACGGATCGATAGGACGGATCTGCAGGACACGCTGAGCGTTCTGTATCATCTGGGGGTCTTTTTGTGTGTGTGTGTGTGTGTGTGTGTGTGTGTGTGTGTTTGTTTTGCATGCATCCTGGCTGCGCTTTCTCCACATGCATACATGCACACATGACACCAGGGTTGAGTCAGCCTCCTCTGGAGTGTGAGAGCTGAAATTATTGGATGATGAGGAGAAATCTCTCTCTCTCTCTCTCGCTCTCTTTCTCACCGTAGAAAGCTTTCAGCTTAAATTACTGCCGTTCTCCAGCCACTGCAGACCATCTCCCAAACTTTAATAGGAAGACAGTTAATAATCCCCATGCCCCCTGCTTCTCCTCCTCCTCCTACTCCTTCTTCTTCTTCTTCTTCTTCTTCTTCCTCCCCCCCCTCCCCGCACCCCTGCATGCTATCCGTCTGGCCTGTCAGGACCACGCTGAATCAAAAGCAAAAGTGCTCTTCACAGATGACTGATTAGAAACGCAAAATCACAGAATCCATCTTCATGGTCACTTTTATTATAGTCATTTTTAAACTGACAGCAACCTGCTCGTGGAACAGATTGCATTTCTGACGCGGGGAGGAGGGAAAGCTTATTGTGTGAACCTAGTGTGCCAAGTCAAAAAAAAAAGAAGAAGAAGAAGAAGAAAAATACACTTTACAATTTCTGGATCCCACCTGGTCAGAATTAATACACTTCTCGAGCTTCTATAGAAACGAAGGAGGTTTGCATTTCTGTGATAGATTTCTCTTAATCAAAATTCTCTTATCAACTATTTGAGGGATAAGTAATGAAATAAAATGAAAACAACATTATTATTATTACTTGTTCGGAATGGAAGCTTACCTACCCATTTTTCCCTGACCTCCAAACAAAAAAAAAGAAAGAAAGAAACCACTTTGTCCTTTTATGGATGAACAGCATCATTCCCTAAATTAAAACAATCAAGCGGTAATCACGCAGCCGGCTCTAAGCTCGGAGACGGCCTGTTCTGTGTGCGTGACATAAACGAGTGGTAGCGCTCCTCTGGCATGACTCAGTCGTAGGCTAATCCTAATTGACGTCGGTCTACAAATCAGCAGAGGTTACATGTGTCTGAGGTTATACTCATGTTTGGAACAAAAGGAAAGTGGGTCATATAAAACAAGGAGATTTTTTTTTCTCCTTTCTTTCTTTCCTTCTTTGTCCCTAAGAAAATCTGGAGAGCAGACGTCCTGCCGTATTTAATGTCCTCAAAAACATCAGATTGAATCGCGCTGTCTAAATATTATGGTTCAGATAGGATATGAAAAGATGAAGGGTTGTGTCTAAGCGGAGGGAATTATGCAGCTTAACCAATGTCTTTTTTCTGTCTTTCATTTAATTATATGGAATGTTTTGATGCATGAGAACTTTTAGTTTTATATTCGGTATGCATATTTTGTGTTTTTTATATATATATATATATATATATATATATATATATATATATATATATATATATATATAAATAATGATGTCATGTTCTGACCTGTAAGCTCCAGGAACAGAAGCCGTTTAGCTGTTTTAGTTTTAAATAAAAAATATATAAAAGAATGACTTTTATTGATGAATTGATTGATTTTTTTTTTTAAACGATGTCCATGAAAATATGCAGAGATGCTCAATATGCTCATTTGCATATTGCATGCATCTACGATATCGGTATCGCAAAGTCTAGTATTGCGATACCGATTATCCAACGATATATCGTTCAGCCCTAAAGGAATATAACATTGGGGCAAGGGGTAAAAATGTGTGTAGAGTGTATTTAAACTGGGAGACATTTGGGGCAAAACAGAAAAGAAAAAGAAAAAACTGTCAGTTATGTTTGTGTGAAGATGAAGACAGGTGTGCTCTGGGCAAACACACACACACACACACACACACACACACACACACATACACACACATACACACACAGAGAGAGAGAGGGGCCAGGCTGACCTTTT
Organism: Ictalurus furcatus; assembly: GCF_023375685.1. Classification (NCBI taxonomy): domain Eukaryota; kingdom Metazoa; phylum Chordata; class Actinopteri; order Siluriformes; family Ictaluridae; genus Ictalurus; species Ictalurus furcatus. The sequence goes on along the minus strand of NC_071277.1, from coordinate 8,248,263 downwards.
TTTTTTTTTTGATAACGCAAGTAAACGCAAACCAAAAGGAATGTCTATAAAACTCAAAATCCCATGCTCACACACACGAAACAAAAAAATTAAGTCAAAGGTACACACGCAAAGGATACACTCATGGCCAGGCGTAAAAATAAAAACACACATCCGTGTTGAGGCAAACATGACTCGAACTCAAACATGACTCGAACACGTCCGGAAAAAAAGGAAAACATATATATGACAGACACACAATGGCGAAAAAAGTCTCCGATCTCCCACAGGAGCCTCGGCTTTTTTTTACCACGCGTACCGGATAACACACGGACTCGACTACAGGAAACGGTAACGGGAGGGAATCCGGCCTCGGATCTGTCCTCGAAAAAAAAAAAAAGAGTAGTGGAAGAAAAAAATATGGCGGCAGTATTTTTATTACGTTGCGAAGTTCACTGATGACAAGGACTAACCGGCGTGAAATTCCCCAAAGAAGATGAAACGTTCCCGGGATGGCGGAGCTGCAGGAGGGGAGCGCCGGGGAAGGCGGATAAATCCGAAAGAAGCAGCCGGGAAAGCTCGCTGAGGGGCAAAACCAAGACAAACAGCACATCAAACCTTCGCCTGCAAAGCCTTCTTTTTATCCCGCTGGCATTAAACCCCAGACCCACACGTGCACACGCGCACACACGCGCACACACACACACGCACACACACACACACACAAGGAGGAAAGGAAAGGGCAAATACTCACATGAACACACCCCCAGCAAAGACACCTACATACACACAAACAGTATCAAAACAGTATTGAGGAAATAGTGTCTCCTACCGCACCTGTGTTTCCGTCCTCACTTCCTCTTCCTCTCGGTTATTCGTTCCTCGTTCTCAGTGGGTTGCTCGACTCCCGCACGGACACGACGATTCGTAAATACGACGCTAAAATCGACGAGGTCGAGGGTTCCAGGTGGCACCACAGACGCAAAAAAATAAAGCAGGCCAGAACGTTTAACTTTCAGCAAGTCTCTGATTCCTGGGGTTCAACATCCTGGCTCCCCCCTCCTCCACCACCTCCACCTCCACCTCAACCTCCACCACCTCCAAGCTCTTTAAAAGAGGGGGGGGGAAGAGAAAGAAGTCAGGCAAGGATAGAAGAGTGTAGAGGAAGCAGCACGGGTCATGTAAAATGCATAAGCTGCATTTAAAAATAATTTAATTCTGGAGCTGAAGCAGCTCATCTCCTGCCACCAAGGATCCGGCTGAGGGGCTTTTTTTTCCCCCCATGAATGCACCTTTTGTGACAGGCCACATTTCAGCTCAGGGAAAGCAAAAAAAGAGCAAGAGAGAGAAACTTGTTGTTTATGAGCGCTAAAGCAAATATTTTTTCAACTAGAGGGAGTGTAGCGGCGCTCATCGCGTAGGCCTCTGAGCTTGTTTATGTGTGCGTTGTGCAGGTCCGCTCTCATTATCTGTGTCATTCAGGATGATTTTATATCTACCAACAACAGAGGTGTCCCGTATGTGTGTGTGTGTGTGTGTAAGGTGCACTACGCAGCTTCCTCAATATCTCCTCAAACTTAAATCAGCCAACATTCTTCAATTAAGCACGATCGAATAAACGAACTCTGAATTTTATAACACACACCAAACACCGCTCTTCCTCGTAGCGGGTTACGAATCCATATGGGTTTGAAGCATATGTTTCCTATAGCGTGCGTACGCAGGATAATTATGTTACACTTCTGACCTTTGGTGAAGAAAAAAAAAGTCCTTGAACTGTGAGGAAAAGGATAAACCCAAGATGCCATATTCTGTATGTTAGACCTTGAAACGATCCGGAGAAAGGCTTTTTTTCCCCCCTGCTTCTCATTTTCACTTCATATACCCAATATAAGACGGTTCTTTGTTGCCTGCTTCCTGATTGATCCTAATCAAAACCATTCAGAGCGATGATTTCTGTGTGTGTGTGTGTGCAAACAGATCGGCACAAACATGCATCAAAAAATGATGGACGTATCACGCAGCGAGCGAAAAAACAAGGAAAGCGGCGGCGGCGGTGTTGTTGGTGAGATTTGAACCGAGGATAATGTTCTCTTTGGATTGTCAGCGGGCGTGTAAATTGTGCATATAAAGCCGTTTGGAAGCGATTCCTCTGGACAGCCTGCGAGGACAGGACGACTACCTGCCTGCTGCCTGGAAGGAGATAATCGATAGCAGGAAATCGAGGCGTGCGAGAGACTCGTGAGCACTTTAGCGCCGATAAAAGTGGCCAGTGTCGATATTTGGCTATAAGAGGTGAGCGGGATGAGAGAGGAAAAGAGGAGTGCGTGTGCTGCTCTGTGTTCAAACAGCCACTCTGAATGAATGCAGAAAGGCCAAAAGCCCACACACACACACACACACACACACACACACCCACACACAAGCACACACATTATTTACTGCTGGTAATGCCAAACTTGAGCAAAATCAATGCAGCCAAGCTGCGATTTAACAGGAGGAGTAACTCTAGCATGACACCATCTCTCTCCCTCTCTTTCTCTCCCTCTCTCCCTCCCTCTCTCTCTCCCTCTCTCTCCCTCTCTCTCTCTCCCTCTCTTTCTCTCCCTCCCTCTCTCCCTCTCTCCCTCTCTTTCTTTCCCTCCCTCTCTCTCTCTCCCTCTCTCTTTCCCTCCCTCTCTCTCTCTCCCTCTCTTTCTCTCCCTCTCTTTCTTTCCCTCCCTCTCTCTCTCCCTCTCTCTTTCCCTCCCTCTCTCTCCCTCCCTCTCTTTCTCTCCCTCCCTCTCTCTCTCCCTCTCTCTTTCCCTCCCTCCCTCTCTCTCTCCCTCTCTTTCTCTCCCTCTCTTTCTCTCCCTCCCTCTCTCTCTCTCCCTCTCTTTCTTTCCCTCCCTCTCTCTTTCCCTCCCTCTCTCTCTCTCTCCCTCTCTCTTTCCCTCCCTCTCCCTCTCTCCCTCTCTTTCTCTCCCTCTCTTTCTTTCCCTCCCTCTCTCTCTCCCTCTTTCTTTCCCTCCCTCTCTTTATCTCCATCTCTTTCTCTCCCTTCCTCTCTCTCTCTCTCTCCCTCCCTCTCTCTCCCTCTCTTTCTCTCCCTCCCTCTCTCTCTCCCTCTCTTTCTCTCCCTCCCTCTTTCTTTCCCTCCCTCTCTCTCTCCCCTCTCTCTTTCCCTCCCTCTCTCTCTCTCCCTCTCTTTCTCTCCCTCCCTCTCTCTCTCTCCCTCTCTCTTTCCCTCCCTCCCTCTCTCTCTCCCTCTCTTTCTCTCCCTCTCTTTCTCTCCCTCCCTCTCTTTCTTTCCCTCCCTCTCTCTTTCCCTCCCTCTCTCTCTCTCTCCCTCTCTCTTTCCCTCCCTCTCCCTCTCTCCCTCTCTTTCTCTCCCTCTCTTTCTTTCCCTCCCTCTCTCTCTCCCTCTTTCTTTCCCTCCCTCTCTTTATCTCCGTCTCTTTCTCTCCCTTCCTCTCTCTCTCTCTCTCCCCCTCCCTCTCTCTCCCTCTCTTTCTCTCCCTCCCTCTCTCTCTCCCTCTCTTTCTCTCCCTCCCTCTTTCTTTCCCTCCCTCTCTCTCTCCCCTCTCTCTTTCCCTCCCTCTCTCTCTCTCTTTCTTTCCCTCCCTCTCTCTCCCTCTCTTTCTCTCCCCCCTCTCCCTTTCTTTCCCTCCCTCTCTCTATCTCTCTTTCTCTCCCTCTCTTTCTCTCTCCCTCTCTTTCTCTCCCTCCCTCTTTCTCTCTCTCCTGCTTTCTCCCCCTCTCTCTCTTTCTCTCTCTCTCTAAATGTAAAGCCATCAGTTTGTATTTGGACTTTTAGTCCTTCTCTTGAAGTGAATAAGACAAAAAAATCAATCATCAAACAAAAATGCAGCTCGTCATGTTACTGAGAAACACTAACGCGTAACTCCTTCCATAAAGGCTAAATAAAAATCTCCTCACAAACGATAACGCATTAATTCGAGCGCGTTAATATAAACCTGCGATTTGCGGCTGCGCTACTGCCAGAGTCGCTGTTATAGAAAACTAACCAACACCTCCTGACCAATCAGAATCCAGCATTCAACAATGCCGTGGTGTACAGTAAGCTATAATAAACCATCTGAGGGTGTTGTGTGTGTGGTGTGTAGACAACCCGTGTGTCACCTCCTGAACGGAGGTCAGACACACACTCCTCTCGGACACGTGTCATAAACGCACCTGTGCTACAGTACCTGACGGTCCTCCGGCTGATGGGGTCACGTGGGTGACATGCTGTCCGTGTGTATAAAAGAATAAAAGAATGTTGGACAGGACTGTGTGGGGGCAGAGACGTGGTCGAGGGGCACGTTCAACTCCACACACAGACAAACACACACACACACTTACATACACACACAAACACACACACAAACACACACATGGATAAGTATGTAGTATATACACAGCTTTCATCTCTCTCTCTCTCTCTCTCTCACACACACACATACACACACGGATAAGTATGCAGTATATACACAGCTCTCATCTATCTCTCTCTCTCACACACACACACTTACACACACACACACAGAGATATGTATGCAGTATATACACGGCTCTCATCTCTCTCTCTCTCTCTCTCTGTCACACACACACACACACACACACACACACACACACACGTATATGTATGCAGTATATACACAGCTCTCATCTCTCTCTCACACACACACACACACACACACACACACACACAGATATGTATGCAGTATATACACAGCTCTCATCTCTCTCTCTCTCTCTCTCTCTCTCTCACACACACACACACACTTACACACACACACACACACTCTAGATTGTCCACGGTGGTCATAATAATGCTACAATATATAAATACGTATTTATGAATGATATAAAATATGTATTTAATTACAGTTATACATGCTTTCATGTGTATATTCTCTGTGTTACAGGGTGGATTTGTAAAGTTTGGGACGGAATAAAAGACAATAGCATTCGATTCTTGCGGCATCAATCATCATTACACACTCGAGGTAATGCTCTGACTTGAAAATATAACATTAACTACATTCACACGCAGCATAATAATCCAGTAATAATCTGATTGACAGCTCAGTGGCAGTAAACTGGAACAGAGTAACGCAGTAACTAACTGAGGTTAAACATCTGAAATCTTTGGGTTTCCTCCGAGTTTCTTTCCAAAAACATGTTGTGTGTGAATGTGTGTGTGCTTTCCTGTGATGGGACCGGCATAACATACAGGCTGTACCTCCACCATGGATTCATCACGGTCCTTACCAAATACTAAAGATGAATGAATGAATGAATGAATGAATGGTTGCCCGACAGTGATGTTGTCATGCACGAGTACGCTTGACTAATAACTCTGACACTGTGGAACACTCTAGTTCCACACTGACAAGACTAACCTCACTATGGTCACGTTTTCACTCAATCGCTGTAGTGTAATTTGTATTATATGCAACGTGCATGGAAATGGACAGGACGTGACTTTTAGTGTACATGTAAACAGAATCAGTGATGAGAATAAAAGAAAATGTCAAAATATTGGAAATCATGAGCGGTTCTGAGCTTCTATCTTCTATGTTTTGAATATGTATTATTGCTCAGGTTAGAGGTTAGAGGATAGAGGTTAGTGTTTTGAGGCAGTGAGCAGCAAAACCACTTTTCCACGTGTAAAGTCTAACCATAGAACCAAACCAAACATTAAGCATTCACAATAATTACGCTTAACTCTGAAAACCCAGACCTGAAGTTGGACCTGAAGTTCAAATCACATCCATTGTCGGCGTCCTCATTACACCGGCATTATAAATCATATTATAATACGCATTTATGAAAGATCCGTCTTTCTCAAGCATTAACCCAAGCCTCATATTAGAGTGTCACATGCATTTCCCGTCCTTTTCCTCGACCGTGAGTAATTTAGGTTGCATTCAAAATGGCCAGCGCTTCTCTCTCCACTCACAGATCCATTACCTCCCTAAGATCCCTAGAAAATATTTCAATTGGATTGCGATGGCCTTTTAGGCCTCTTTGATCCACCCGTCTCATTTTAAAACTTCCATTGTCCGGGATTCACTATCCGGTGCGATAGCAGGCCTACCCAAGGCAAAGCTCCTTAACCAGCTTTTCATCTGATTCATGATTATTAAAAATTCTGGGATGCACCCATATTACACAGGCCATGTGGTTTATAGATATATACATACATTTAGATTTAAAAGTGAATACGGAGAGAGCGAAACCCATTGAAAAGCACAATTTAAGTTCTCAAGGTGCCAGTCATTTTGCTTGGTATGGATTTATGCATTGGGCAGTGCTAATAAAAGATTCAACAGTACGAGTTTTCTGTTTTCTGTGACAGATATATATATATATATATATATATATATATATATATATATATATATATATATATATATATATATATCCTTACATTATAATAATAATAATAATAATTGTACGGAGTCACGGTGAACAGTGTATTTGCTGTTTTAGTCTATTTTAGTCCAATTTACTCTAGCACTACCGTAACAACTGGACCTTGGCTAGTTCCTTGAAAACATTGAGTGACTCGGACTCTCAGTGGAACAGCAGGAGCTAAGACGACGAACACGGAGAACTTATCGATTACGAATTTTCACGTCTTAAATGATAAATCTGGACTAAGAATGGGGTGGTTAGGGCTTGGGGTTGGAAAAAAAAAAACTCAGTTTTGGGTCTTTTTGCCCAAAAAGTTTGTTAAAGGATGTCGGTACATCAATAAATAAATAACAACACAAATAAAACAAGTTACAGGTATTAACTACAAACTCAGTTTATTTCTCACAGTCAATAAAGAGTGTGTTTATAGACACTTTACACAGGTTGCTCTTTATAGAGCCTGTGTTCTAACGTCGTCTGGAGTTTAGCAACGATATAAGAGAAACATCTCATAGGCTGAAATGCAATCAATTGATCGATCGATCGATTGATCGATCGATCGATCAATCAATCAAGTGGTGGCTTGGCGGTTAAACTCTGGATTACTGATCAGAAGGTCGGGGGTTCAAGCCCCAGCACTGCCAAGCTGCCACTTTTGGGCCCTTGAGCAAGGCCCTTAATCCTCTCTGCTACAGGGGGCACTGTATCATGACCCTGCACTCTGACACCAACTTACTAACATGCTGGGGTATGAAGAAAAGAATTTCACTGTGCTGTAATGTATATGTGATCAATAAAGACTCATTATCTATCTATCTATCTATCTATCTATCTATCTATCTAGGGGAGGGGACCTGCATGTGGAAATGACACACACTTACAGGACCCTGGTGTGTTTACCTGCTTTTCAAACAAATGCATGCGCTTCAATTAGTTGCTCGACTTGCAGCTGATGTGATATATAAGAGCTAGGCCTTTGGCATTTCCTGCAAGAAAAAAAACACACAAAAAAACAAATAATAACTAAAGACACACACAGCAATAATCTGACTCACACGTCTAATTACATCCGGCTTTAACTGGTTCTAAAATCGCAACCGATTTCTGGATTCCTTCTTATTATTATTAGTTTCTAAAGAAAAAAAACCCCACTAACAACAAGCAGACAGGAAAATGGAGGGGATGACGGAGAAAAAAGGTGTGTGTGTGTGTGTGTGTGTGTGTGCATCAATTGTCCATCCTGAGAATGACATGCTTTGTAGAACCTCTGTCACATCTCATGGAGTACAATGGACAGCAGGATCTCTGGCATGATTGGCTCTGCGACGTCCCTGGAGACGGCGCTCGCTTTGGCATCTCTGCCAGGACTTTATGAATTAGTTACCAGCTTTGTCCTTTTTCTCATTGCATGGGGGATGAAACTCATACCTGCTAAGACAGGAGTGCACGCGGAGGCGAATCGGCTCGACTCCAGCGTTCCCGTGGAAAAATAAAAATAAAAAAATAAAAAAATAAAAAGGTAAATGAAAGAGAAAGTTTCACTTGCATTCACAAATGAAAGGCAGCTGTATAACGGTGTTATTTATTTAACTGGCTAGATGAAGGGCAGCTGGTGTGTGTGTGTGTGTGTGTGTGTATGTATATGCGTATTGGGAGCTGAATTTTTTTATATTTTTTCACCCTTTTGTGACCATGTTTGCTCTCAACCTAAAAACCAAAACCTAAAGCAAGTCTGTGGGGTTGGGGGAGAGCAGAACAGCAGTTTTTAGTGTTTGGGCCTGAATGTTAAACTTATATTTAATGTATGACATTTCACACAAATCATCCCGGCCAAAGACATGACCCCGGGGTATTTCTGCAGATTGCTTTTTCAGTACCTCAGCAACTGTGGAATTATTCTTCCTGGAGAAAGCCTTTGAGCTCGCCGAGGTGATCGACTCGGACGGCCGCGGCCATCCCGATCTGGAACCGCTCTGAGAAAGTGATATCGTGATCGCAGAGCCGTGCTAAATTGAAAACATCTTTTTTTTTTTTTGGCGACTGGAGGCTGTATAAAATAGCCGTATATTTTATATATATAGCATGACAGCATGTTGGCTGGCCGGACAGTTATACCATCGTGTCTCGTGTTTTTTTTTTCATTCACCATCATCTCCATGTGTGCTTAATTTAAAATCTGCTATTAGCACAGAGGAGTATTAGAAAAAAGAAGGGGAGGGGGCGCACCTTATTCACCTCAGGCCATAATTGAACACTCTCAAAACAGATATGTTAATATCTCTAACACAGTGTATTATCACATGTAACACAGGCAGCATAAATGCCTTAAAATATCGTCTAGTACCGAATGCTTATCTTTATTTGGATGATTAATCACACAAAATGGGTTAATTACAGAAGCTTAAATGATTTTTTTTCCATGTTCAAGGCTGTATATTTAATCCTTTTAGTAAAAAAAATGACATCGTTCGAAAACTCAATCAAACATAAATATGCGTTAAACTCTCTAAACGAGTCGATCGCGTTAAATCCACAGGGCCGCGTCTCGCCTTCGAGACGGTGCGATCCCGAGTCTGCTTATTTTTTCTCTTCTCGTTCTAATTAAGCAATTATATCAGAGTTAGCGCAATTAAAATTGAATGAAGAAAAAGAAACAAGCGCAAAAAGAAAAAAAAGAAGAAGAAGATGAAAGCACGCTGCGTACTAATTGTGTACACTCCCCCCTACATCTGTAGTCAACAGAATAATTAGCTGTTCCCCCTCAGGGTGGAGTAAAAAAAACCAAAAAAAACCCCCAAACTGTTTTTAATTGGAACCCAGTGGGGAATTTTACTTGAATGAAATGAAATCTTTCAGTAACAATGAAAATAGAATATGTTTGCTTTTCTGCCGAGTTTATTTACTTCCGATCTGCTGTGCTCTTTCAGTCTCTCTGAAAATGTTAACCGTCCCTAAAACCAACTTATTTATTTATTTATTTATTTATTTATTAAACCATGAGCTTTTTGGATAATAGACACGACTGTAACAAAGGAATCGCATCAAATTGGGGGCAGATGCCCTTTTCCCCAATTTGTGCGAGAGAGACCTTTGGGGTTCTTAGATGGCCAATTAGCCTGCGTTCTGACAGTCTCTTTTTTTTTCCCAGAGTGCTATTAAAAGCAGGTTCTGCCGGGCTGAGCGAGAGAGCGAGAGAGTGGATCGGTGGGCCGTCGTCGTTCTTGTTTGCTCCGTAAGGAGGATCTCCTCCTGGTCTGTGCCTGGTCCTTTCCCCTCCTGTTTTAACCCTCCTTCAGACTGTGTTCGGGTTGCCCACCCCCCCAAAAATGCTGTCCTCCACTGTCAAGTTCAAGGATATCCTCAATCACCCAAATGCAGGTCATTTCCTGGGACTTTTGGGCCTATACACACTCGCTAAAGGGATTCAGTCACGTGTGTGCACCACATGAGAAATAAATTTACATTTCGTAAGGGTAAAGGTTGCAAATTGTTGACCGCTTAAAAGCAAACAAGATCGTTCTGTTTTTGTTCGGTTTTGATTTGTTTTTTTGGACAGAGGATAAAATCCGTTGCGCCTTCGTCTTGTCTTTCCTTTGATGCATTGTGACTTCATGTGTCTGCTTGAGCAAAAATGGCGGATTGAGTCACAACACAACCTGAATCTGTCTGCCTGGGAATAAATAATAAAAAAAACAAAACAAAACATTTTCCATCCTGAGAGAGAGAAAAAAAGATTAAATTAAACTACCTGCGATCTAGAAAGTTTTATTATTATTATTATTATAATTATTATTATTATTATTCCGTGCTGTAATTTCTTCACGTAATTAAGATAAGAAGCACGTGACTCGAGTGGCTTAAAATGAAATTACGGTGTATATTGAGTTTATGTTTGAATAAAATATTAGAAGTCTTCATTTGCTTCATGCTAAATCCACAAGCAATTATCTCTGCAACAATTCTCACTGGTTTCTAATTAATTCAGCCGGCAAAATATTCAAGAAATGCACTTTTGACTTTTAGCGAAGATAATTATAAAGTTAACAAGGTTTGCGCGAAAAAAATAAATAAAATAAATCGAATCTGCGTGTTTTGATCTTCAGCCCTTCTTAATGGCCGAATATATTTTAATTACAACTCAGGGAATTAACTTTCTACAAATAATTAGCAGTGTGAATAGACGTGCAAACTTTTTCTCGTTAACTGCAAAGTTAGAAAAAAATAATAACGCTTCTAATCGGATTTTCTCCTTTGGCGTGAACCTGTGTGTAAAACGGTGACGTACACGCCGCTGAGAAGTATATAAACAGTGCGGACGCTGTTATTCTGTCTCGTTAAGCGTCGTTTTGTGTCTGTGTCAGAGCCACTGAGGCGTTACGGAAAACAATGGATTATGGTAAAGGTGTGTATGAGTACTTTCAGTAGGCTTGAACTGTTATATAGGGTCTCTGTGTGTGTGTGTGTGTGTGTGTGTGATGCTGTCTGTCTCTCTCTATACGTCTATCCATCATGCCTTCTATTGGTCTATCAGCCGCACGCTCAGACGGACGAGGGGGAAAATAAATTTAGCCCAGCTTTTAAAAATGCACATACATTTCCATACATTGGGGTGACTTAAAGGGGCTTAAACCCATTTTCTCCCGCCAACCCAAAACAGCAAGCGCGCACAAGATGAATGTGTCTGTCCCTTTTTCTCAGGCACTGCTGAAAATCTCCCCATCGCAATATTTATCTTAATAAGCGGGGTGCAGTGACAGGGCGTGCTATTACACACAACCTCACCTGCACGGTTTTTTAATCCTCATATGCATTAGGATCAAAATCCGGATGCACGAAGAGGACGGTGCCTGCGTATATCGCACCTGTGTATATCTTTAATTAAATTCATTATTCGGACCCTAATTTGAGCTTATTTGTGCGCAGAAAAAACGCATCAGGACAAGGGTTAAAATAGAAAGCGAGACACCGTGAGCTTGATAATAGACCAAAAAAAAAAGAAGGGTTTTTTTTTTTTTTTTTGCAAAGTGGTTGAAGTTCTCTTGGGGACAGAATATTTTATTTCTCTATTTTAAGTTCTGCCTAAACTGACAAATCCTCATGTATCTCTTGCTCTCTCTCTTTCTCTCTCTCTCATTAGAATTGCACTAGAAGCGGCGTGAATAGTGATGCACACACAAAGACAGGGGTCCTATCTTTTACCGGCATCTATTCTACAAGGGAAGGAAGGAAAGAGGTGTGTGTGTGTGTGTGAGAGAGAGAGAGAGAGAGATAGAGAGAGTACATATCACAGGACGAGGGAGCATGACGGAGTGGGCTGCCGTCCTGCCACCTCAACCTCCAAACATGGAGACTATCGAGCCTTGGTGCTTCAGTGCATCACTCACTCACACACATACACACACACACACACACACACACACACACACACACACACACACACACACTACTTCAACTTAACTCTCCTGCTGCACTTAGGCTATTCTGAAAACAATAAGCACTACATGAATGATTTATGTTTATGAGTTGCACTGGCCTATGGCTATCTGATTTATCTGAAATTATAAATCCTATCCATCTGTAAACATGTCTTTCTTTCAGACTCGAGTGCAGGAGAAACCATTGTGCGCTCTGCGCATTGAAACGATGATCCTGTTCTTCTGGAATATTCCCTAGATCTCGCTCAAGTCTATTTTATTCCCAACGCTCGATAATGACTGTTTATAGCTGCTATAACGTAAGAGAGAACAGGAACCTGGTCCATGGACATTCCACGACATTAAACGGATAAAGAAAAGTATGATGCTTCATTGTTTAATGTATTAATATTGTAATCATTGGAAATTCCTCTTATCTGTAGTATAAGAGGAATAAAACACTTCACGATGAGATGTTATGCGGTCCCTCTATGATTTAGCAAATTTACGATTGCAGAAATGAGCGCAAAATCAAGGAAACTCCGCAATATTGGGAGGAGCTTGTCATTTTTCACAACGACCGCAGATTTTCCACAGATTCCACAGACGTGTCACAACGCACGTTCAGCCAAAGCCGTCTTCAAGTCACGTGCGTCGAATGTGAATACTGCTAAAAGGTCTTGTTTACCAACAAACATCACTTACTTCCTGGTTGTTTTTCAACACTAAACAACCCTATTGTTCAATGTTTTACTTTAAGACTGTTCCTAAAATTAATTCTGAAATAAGTCTGAAACTGAAAACATGTTTTACAACATTATCATACACGACAATTACGCACATGTGTAGCTACTTTACCGAAAGCTTTGTTAGCATTAGCATGAGCACTGTAGCTGCTATCTTCTTACACGCAATCGCTAATAAAAGAGCAAAACAAGATGATATTTAATTTCACTTGATAATTGTGCTGTTAATGTTTATAAATAGAAGTTAAAAAAATCCAACCGCTCATCACATCCGTTTGATTTTACCCTCCAAACTCGAAATCTTTCCACATTAATACGCACCACAGTTATGTTGTTAAAGACTGATTTGAGCTCTTAGCTGAAAAATTAGCAACGTAGCTGCTATTTACATAGGTTGTTGCTCCTGTTAGGATCTCCTGTAAAATGGTTCCTGTACACTTCTTTCAACGCGTAGCTCAGGAGAAACTTTTCCCGAGTGACCCAAGCGCAGGAGAACTCTGAGGCGATGTGGACGCTTCCTACGTTGGCCTCGTGCCTCAAACAGATGCGCTGTCCATCACCACACAGGGCACGATGATAAATTAGCATTAATGACCTAATGATACACTATACGGTGTCCTGATCCGCCGTATTTATATCTGCACAGAGTGAACGCATGACTGCGAATCGGGACACTCTAAAGAAAACACACCGGCTACTGGAGCTGATAAGATGCCGAAAAGACCTGAAGACATTCTCTGGATGTGATTTCATCCCACAGAGGGAGAAGAGAGAGAGAGAGAGGGGAGGGGGGGCAGAGGGAGATGAGATGAGATGAGATGAGCGCTACTTGCTTTTTTGGGGGGTGATTTTTATGGCTTTGTGTGTGTATGTGTGTTTGGATGGTACAGTGGCCTTTCATTACATGAGGAGAGAGATCTTATTACCTGCAGCAGTACACAGACATGTGTTTCTCATGAAGGGCCATACCGAATCCAATTAATTCTCTAAAGTTACATGGAGATAGCTACCCTTCTCTTTGAAATTGGGCATACCGCCTTCCATAATCAATAAGTCAAGCTATCACAGCTATGCACAACGAACCCCGTGGCATTTCAGATGAAGAAGAAGAAAAAAAAAAACCCAAAAAACTCTTCAATTATCTCATAAATTCGGATTCACGTTGTAAATTTTAGTTAGATGTTAGATGTTCATGGGAAAATGTAAAAAACAGGCCCCGTCTGGATGCTAAAAGAATTAAAGAACGCAGGTGGAAATTGTTCAGCGGTTTTTAAAAATAAACAGGTCCATATGGGAGTCGAGGCCTCGGATCGTGGCGTCGGACAGATTCCTGCACAAATCAGATTCAAAGCAAAGGATATACAGTATAATATACCCGAGAGCTATATATATATATATATATATATATATATATATATATATATATATATATATATATATATATATATATATGTGTGTGTGTGTGTGTGTGTGTGTGTGTGTGTGTCTGTGTGTGGCATACACAGGGTAAAAGGGTTGATGGTTAAAACATGGCACGACGGTAATGCAACACAGCACCATGAACACGAGCGGGGGCGTTCGGACAATCCGAGCTGCCTCTCAGGATGACTTCCCTAAGCCAACACGCATGAGTTTATTTAGTGCTTCTTTAACGTCTGAATCAAGAGCTGAACCTAGTCGGAAATTCAGTCGTTAGAAACACATTACAAAGATCATTAGGAGATCATTAGGTAAGTTTGGGCAGTTATACGGAAATAACCAGGCTCCAACAAGCACTGGCTGGAAAATTAAATAAATAAATAAATACATACATACATAAATAAAGGCATAGTGGATACAAATAACAAGAATGGATTGGTGGTATAAAAACATTTAAATTACATTAAAATACTTATTTTTGGCACAGCTAGCAATGTTTGTATCTAGAAATGCATTAAAGAGGGAAAATAATAAACCCTAGCATACTAATTTATTACACTAATTAATATGACGGAGTAATTAAATATTAACTCGATCCCCAAGACTGTAGCCTCAAATTTACCATCTTATTATAATTATTATTATTTTTCTACTTTCATTATTTCATTTTATTTCATTTCAGTCAACAAACATGTCTGGAGCGATGTCATGTAAGAACAGTGAGGTAAGACTTTACAATAACAGTACATGAATAATCCTGCACTTTTAATGCACAATTAATACGTACTTCCTTAAATATGAACTAATGATGAGTTAAGGCATGCACTGATCTTGAACTAACAAAGGGCTAACCTTAACTACGACGCGAGTCTTATGAAGTCATGCGTGAATAATACGCGACCGCCTTAAGTACATAAGAAAGAATATGAATTAATCCTGCATCGTTTCAAATCATTGATATAATTCACCTTATGCAGCTGCATACACAAACATTACTGGATTGTGCTGGATTACTTTCATCATTTACGGCGCACTAATAACAAATAAACACCAATAATTTCATCTCGGCACCATCCGGTGATGTTCGTGTACGCAGCTGCATATGGATAATTATATAAACGATTTGAAATGATGCATGTCTCATTCATATTCTTGCTTAGAGAAGAGAAGCAGGTTTGATTTAGTTTATCCCTACGTGTTAATTAATACGTTAATGAACTAACAAACACGTATTTAAGGTGGTCGTTATTCACACGTGAACTCGTGCATTGTTAGTTCGGGATTAGTACATGCCTTAACTCGTCATTAGTTCATATTTAAGGAAGTATTAATTCAGGTATTAGTGCATGACTATTCATGTACTGTTATTGTAAAGTGTTACTTGATTAATCAACAGCTGTAAAGGGTGGGCGATATAATGAAAAAATCACATCACGATACTTTGATAAGATATTGCTAATAAACTGCCAGGACAACAGTGGTGTTAGATTTTAAAAACTGAATTCAGTGATTATTTTTTATTTATTGGTTGTAAAACTAGTTTAGTTGTATTTTATAAGTTGTAAAAAATGTTAAAGATTTCAATCAAAGTTTTTAAAAAAATAGCAACCATGCCCAAGTTATTTATATATATATATATATATATATATATATATATATATATATATATATATATATATATATATATATACACGATATCAGCGTTATAACGTCATACTGCCTAGCTGTAAACAGGAACTCTAATAAAGGAGTAGCAACCATATAAAGAAGAAAGATTATTTATTTATTTATTTATTATTTTTTACTGTTTAAATGTAGGCTAATTGACTTTAGAGTTCATTTTCTACAGCGAACTACGTCCCTGTTATAAGATATCGCTACACATATCTGTATTTAGCTACAGATGTTATATATCAAGCTAGTTATTAGCATGAAAGTTAGATATATAGATATACCAAGCCACTACTTTACAGACCGTTTACAGTGTGATTTAAGGAGCAAGTGTAATGCTTTGTGATTGTATTAAATAGAGGTTGTACTTTCCTGCTTTTAAATCCAAATTCAAATTTTATCCTAGTATTTGTTTTTCCAGATGAGTATCAGTAACTTTATTTGCATGAAATATTTGTGTCCTCCTGCCAGATCTGACTATTATTGCCGGTTACAAGATGACTTCAGGAGGAAGTAAAGCCACAAATAACCAGAAAAAAAAAGCACATGTTCCTACAATCATGTCTTTAAATCAACTTCAACTGAAGCGTAGAGCTCAGGAAACTTAGGCTTTAAGCAAAAATTCTCACAATGAGATCTTTTAGCCATTTATCATTTTGGTTATTTGTCCCATCGACATTTTGTTTTTCTTCAACCTTGTTCCACGAGATGATTGAAGGGCTTCTGTGCAATGTCTTTGATAGCTCTTGCCAGAGAACACGGTGACTCGGAGCAGGATAATTTATCCCTTAATAAGAAATGACACAGATAAGTGTGGAGAACTGTAGAAACCGAGCACCAGGGAAACTCTGTCAAGAATAAAGAAGGCCTCGAGCGCACACAAACAAATCTGATCATACAAAGTGAGTCATGTGGCTATTTAAGATCCACTAATTCCCAACCTGTTACTAACATTTAGCGGAAGACTCTCTAAGTGCAATAATCTATAAAGATTACACCGCACACTGCACCGAGAAGTAACCTGAGCTCCAGAATCGAACGGCAGCAATTAAGACGTCAAAATGGGCGGCTAATTGTGTTCGGACTCATCAAAAAGATGAGGAGAATAGGATAACGGCAATACCGATGGGCCGCGTAGTTCAAAGAAAGCTTTAAGTGTTACCATCAAGTCAATCTCTCATTACAGGAGACTTTAATTAAGTCTGGAAGAATGAGACAAATAAAAACGGCGCCAAATAGAAACGAGAGCAAGGTGGAACAGGAGACCAACTCAGATATAATCATTAGAGTTTAACATAACTAAATAACTACGTCGTAACTGTCTGTGATTTTGAATCACTAGCAAGAACATCAGATACTTATGGTTTCAGATATGCCTCTAAAACAGAGCTCTAGCTTAGTGAAAACACACTGCTACATACAGTACTCCACATCCAAAACTTTCCTTATTTTCATTCCTGACACGCTTGACCATACTCCTCATGGGAAAATGACAAGCGAAAAACACAACATGTAAAAGTTCATTTCAACATGTTACTGCACATGTAAACATGTCATGTGAACAGTATGTGATCACATGTCAAAAAGAGTTATTGTGTAAAGCCATATGTTGAAAATAACACCACGTGCCCTACATATGAAAAATTCACGTGAAAATGAATCGTAATGAATTACAAATAAATGAATCATGTGTAATAAACAAATCTTGTATAAGAAACATATGTAAAAAGAAACAAATCATGTGTAATAAACAAATCTTGTGTAAGAATCACACGAAAAGAAATGAATCATGTGTAAGAATCACATGTGAAACTAAATGAATCAAGTAAGAATCACATATGAAACTAAATGAATCATGTGTACAACTCACATATGAAAAGAAATTAATCATGTGTATGAATCACATATGAAACTAAATGAATCGTGTACGAATCACGTATGAAAAGAAGCAAATCATGTGTAAGAATCATATGTGAAACTAAATGAAACATGTGTACAGATCACATATGAAACTACATGAATCGTGTACAAATCACATATGAAACTAAATGAATCATGTGTAAGAATCACATGTGAAATGAAATGAATCATGTGTACGAATCACATATGAATCTAAATGAATCATGTGTAAGAATCACGTGAAAAGAAATTAATCATGTATAATATGCAAATCTTGTGTAAGAACCATACAAAAAGAAATTAATCATGTGTAAGAATCACATGTGAAACTAAATGAATCATGTGTAAGAATCATATGTGAAACTAAATGAAACGTGTGTAAGAATCATATGTGAAACTAAATGAAACGTATAAGAATCATATGTGAAACTAAATGAAACGTGTAAGAATCATATGTGAAACTAAATTAATCATGTGTAAGAATCATATGTGAAATTAAATGAATCATGTGTAAGAATCATATGTGAAACTAAATGAAACGTGTAAGAATCATATGTGAAACTAAATGAAACGTATAAGAATCATATGTGAAAAGAAACAAATCGTGTAATAAACAAATCTTGTGTAAGAATCACACAAAAATAAATGAATCATGTGTAAGAATCACATATGAAAAGAAATGAATCATGTGTACAAATCACATATAAAACTAAATGAATCATTTGTAAGAATCACATATGAAACTAAATGAATCATGTGTACAAATCACATATAAAACTAAATGAATCATTTTTAAGAATCACATATAAAACTAAATGAATCATGTCCAAAAATCACAAATGGGCATAAATGAATCGTGTAAAAATCACGTGTAAAATTAATCATATGCAAAAATAAAATCACACCTTAAACATGCACTACATGTGAAAAATCCATTACAAAAAATAAAACACTTGAAGTTAGTAAATTTCACATTTGAATCGTGTCATTATTCACACGTAAAATTCACGTGACGTTTCGGTAAGAGACGGTACTTCATAAGAGCGATGGTTTTGACGTCCTGAGATGGCGGATGCCTACTAGGAATAAAGCACAAAGACTTTTTCAGATGACGTCACGTTATTGTGCAGGCGTCACTCATCTCTGTTCGCTCTCGAGTCTTTCGAAAGTGCTGCACCGCTGGCTTTGAATTCTCAGAGCGACAGAAATCTCTTCTCACTGTCCCGTCGATACGAGTCGAGTTTTTCGACGCGGTTATGCTCGACTAGTTCGCCGGGAACAAAGCGACTGCCTCCAGAGCTCTGTGTGACGTGGGAGGTGAATAAATTAAAAGATGTAGAAAACGAGAAGAAGAGGTGTAACACAAAGTGGCACCTGTAATGACGGGGGAGAGGAATTACTTTCTGTAGAGTCGGGATCAAACAAATACTGTAATCGCTCCTCACACGTCTCGCTCTGTATCCCTGCCTTGTGCCTACCTCTCTACCTCTCTTTCTCGTCTCTTGTTTTTTTTACTTTTATACCCCCCCCCAAGTCGCTGTTTCTCAGGCCTGCCTGTGAAAGAAAAGCCATGAATTTGGCTCCACATAAAACAGAGCGAGATTACTCTGACACGGCTCTGCATCTGGAATTCGGCACTCTACCTTACCTTTACTTCACTCACTCACTCACACACACACACACACACACACACACACACACACACACACATCAATCACTTCCACATGTCGTACACTTCACCAATAGATCCCCAACCCTGATTAACACCATTTTGTTAATTTAGTTTCTGAGACACTCGGATGTTTGATGGGTTGAAGGTCGGACAGGAACGAGGTTAAGCTCATAATTAAGAGAAAAGGTGCAGCTGCGAAGCCGAAAGTTTGAGTCATGTCATGGTGTCCATGTGAAATAACACGACTCTGCATTGTGTGTGTGTGTGTGTGTGTGTGTGTGTGTGTGTGTGTGTGTGTGTGTGGGTGGAGGCATATCTAATACACACTCAGCTCTAGTCATGGAAATCAGCAATTACAGAGAAGGTTTTAGTGACTGCAAATTAAATTACCATTTAAGAAAAGAAAGAAGGAGGAGGAGGGGGGGGGAAGGGGTGGGGTGGGGTGGGGGGGGGGTGGTTACATCCAACCAAAAAAAAAAGACCCGAGTCAAGAGTGTGAGATTGGGTTACAGATATTGATTTTTTTTTTTAAACTAGATACATTAGTGAACTTAATGCTGTCATAATTTCAAATAAACTGTCCTGTTGCAAAGTCTTAACAAGACGCACTAACAGCATAACAAAGTTAAGGAGTCATTTCCAATTTGTGTCTTTTTTTTTATGTTGCGCTTTAGGAGCAGGAAAAAAAGAAAGAAAAAGATGATAAAGGTGTCAGATTTCAACGAGCATTTTAAAATCGGTAAATATTTTGTGTTTATTTTTGTTTTCATGAATAACGTCTGTAGTTTAGGGATTATGAAAATAAAATCAGTACACTTACCAGGGGGAAAAAGAGAGAGAGAGGGGAAAAAAAGACGATAGAACGATAGATAGACTGATGTTGATGTTTCATATGAGACAAACTTGACTCCTCTCTCTCTCTCTCTCTCTCTCTCTCTCTCTCTCACTCTCTCTCTCTCTCTTTCACACCACAAAACCGCAGGCTGTTCGAGGCAGCTTAGAAATCTCTTACATCTGGAGGAGCCATAAGTCATGGGATTTGGTCTGACAGCCATGACAGGCGGAGGGGCGGCCAGAAACAACTGTCTCCTATGTAGTGCTATTTGTGCGGAGGCAGGAGAGGAGGAGCAGGCGCAGGACCACATCCTTCTCCGGCAGATGCGAGCAGCGGAAGCCCTTTTATTCTCTCGCCAGCTGCTCCGTGAATAGGCCCTAAATATTATATAGACAGTAGCTATCGCTTCCAAAAACAGAAATTCCCGGCCGTCTGCTAAAGCTGCCGAGCACATGAGGGCTCATTGTTCGGGGTAGCGGGGGTCACGTGTTCGGTCCACTCGTTCATCTGAAGATTTGTCACAGATTTATGGCTGGAGCTGCGCGAATACGATACCATCTTTTTTAGGGTGGGGGGGGGGGGGGGGGGTTCATACAGGGATCAGGGGGCTATGACTTTTAATGAGCAAGAATGGAAGATGGAATTTACGGTAATGCTGTGAGGCTGCAGTTTTAAGCCATACCTTATTTTAGAAGCACACCTTGAGAAGCAGGAGAACCCCCTAGAACCTCTCGGAGCAATAAATAAATAAATAAATAAATAAACAGATAAATCACCCATCTCTGGGTGAAGCTCAGAGATGGTGTTGACTCCCTGATGTATGATGTTAAGGGAGTTTGCAGAGGTAGAGTTACTCCACACCTTCACCTCCTCTCTGATATTCTCTCATTCTTTCGCTGCCCCTCCTCCTCCTCCTCCTCCTCCTCCTCCTCCTCCTCCAGCCGGTGGCCAGACGCTGACCCCTCGAGCCACGAGAGAATCCAGAGCGAGAACCGCACGCCACACAGGCTGAGCATTTTACCAGCGCCGCCATTCACACACACACACACAGAGCGATAGAGGTTGTGTATGGGGTGTATGGTGTGTAGGAGAATGCAATAACAGAGCAGCCTTAAGTTCCAACGCTGATGTCATGCACATATTTGTTTCTGCTGTCACACAGTCGAGTTCTTTGGTCTCGGCAGAGCCCGTAAAAGCCAGTGTCATGTGCTGAGTCTTGTATCTGAGCTAACCGTGGCTTAACAAGCCGCCTGGAGGAAGAGACGCAGACGAGGAAGGTGACGCAAGAAGCTAGTATCAGCACTATGAAACCCAAGCCGCTGAATCACTCCAGCACAAGAGAAAATCCCCGGAAACCAAAACAAACCCAGATCCCAGATTATCCCGAGCTATATGTACTGGCTGCTATGTTTATTTCAAGCACAATTGGACAAAGCGTTTATTTAACGTGTAAGCCTAAGTCACCCCAGCGTTCTGTGCGAGATATATAAGACGTCTGAATTGGAGGGTTTTATATATCTTTGTATTTTTCACCCCTTACACTTTGTGACAAACCCACTTTCTGATTCAGGAAAGTCTTGCTATCGATCGTAGTGTTTTATGTGTACGTGATGAACCTTGGTGAAACATGAGGTTTTGGTGGAGATACAGGAACGGAAACACACCTTTCTAAAAATAAATAAACAAATGTGAAGTAACATAACGTGAATGAGAGCAGCAGGGAACAGTCCTGTCTTCTTCTAACATTAAATATTTACATATGCCACGCCCCCATATTTTAAATAAGAAAGAAAAAGAAAACTAAGCATTTTATTTGTAAGACATACAAGGTTGCTGTTTTTCTCTGATCTAAAGAATTTGTCTCTAGCTTTTTTTTTTCTAGCTACATCTATGTAGCTAAAGCAAATAAATTAAGGAAAACAGAATTTAAATAATAACAAATTATTTCAATAAATCCCAAGCATAAATTGTAGCAGATAATTAGTTCAAATTAAAAAAAAAATCTCTATGATATGACAGATCCAAAGGTGTTTTGTTACTGTATGAATAGCATTTGGTCAAAAAACACTCTAAATATAACGACAAAATGGAGGCTTTCGATCGTCATATTCTGGAGGAGTATTTTTTGACATCCAGCCACAAACACTGAAAGAATAAAAAACTAAAATGCTCATGACATCTAAGAAGCACCACCATCCTCATGTTAATTTGTTGAATAAAGGAGAAAAAAAAAACGTGTACTTAATCAAGCTAACAAAAAAAAAATGAGAACAAAATAGAGACTTGTGGTCATCAATGGGGTGGGGGGGGGGATAAGAAACTATATAGACTCATTCTTTATTTAAAAAAAATTTTTTTATACATTTTAGAATAATAATGTTGTCATCAAAACTCTGGAGTAACACAAATGGAACTATGGGACTTATGTTGTGATAAAAAAATCCAAAATAATAATAAAAAAATTGAGTATTTTAGCATCTTCAAAGTAGACATGCTTTTGCCTAGAATTTCCAGAAATGTATTCGTGGCGTTTTCTCACCGATTTCTTGAGGAATTTCCCTGAGATGCTTTTTAAACAGTATTAAAGGAGTTCACACCGACGCTGGACGCTTATCGGCTGCTTTTCAGGAATATTTCGCTCCGAGTCGTCCGTTTGAAAAAATATTTTTTTGTAAATAAAATGTTAGTTTTCTAATGAAAGTCACGAACACGTCGGCACGATTATATTTTTGTCTACAATACCAATTTCACACGTTTAATCACACACCTTCAGATCAAAAGATTTTTAACATCATGAGAAACATTTCAGTCGAGCATCCACAAACTTTTGACCGGCAGCGTGTATTTAAAGGTGCTTTATTGATGTAGTATTTTGTCAAAAAAAAAGGTGAAAAGCCAAAATAAATCAAATAATAAAATAAGAACAAAACAGAGACTTGAGATGATCGTCAGTCGGGACACTGCAACTGTTAGGACTGATAATCCGGGGGTAAAAGATAAGAAAGGAAACAGCAGGAAGATATACTGTAAAATCATTGATATGTTCCAAAAACCTCCCTTTTCACACTCCCCACTGTGATGATGAAGAATAGACACACACAAACACACACACGCACGCACGCACGCACAAGGATGCTTCAGAAAGCTAACACGTTCTCTGTTTTCTTAATTCCGACTCCTCCCTTCATGCATGTGTTCTTCTTTCTGGTTGTTCTAGATACATCCAGCTGGGACGGAAGGTTACGTACATCATAAACCCTGCTTTAATTCGGCGTCAGATATGCTAGCAGCCAAGTGAGAAAGTGAAGTCTCGGCTCTTGATTTATGTTTGATACGCTGCATTTTTTCCTGCTCATGCTCAGAACAGCTGCAAGGCAAATGAAAGCAGGAGGGAGGGGGGGAGAAAATAGGCATTTCCTCTGCACGGCATATTCTGCTACTGCTACATCCCCCCATCTCTCTCTCTCTCTCTCTCTCTCTCTCTCGCCGTCTCTGTCTCTTCCCCCTGAGTTTAATATGTTGGCTCACGTCACCCAAATGCACTGTGCACGCCATAACTCTGCTCCAGCCTCTCCATCTTCCGCCCCGCACCAGGATATTAACTGTGGCATTCCCAAGAAAGATTCCTTCTAATAAAACGACTCGAGTAAATAAATAAACAAATCGGTGAAATATTTATGCAGCGTGCCATGTCAGAAAAGCTTCGCCGGGGAGAGTCTAGTCGAGCCTAGACGAGACGAGACGAGACGAGCCTCTCCACGGATCGGACTTAACGGTGATATCTTAACCGGCAGAAAAGCTCGAGCTGCCTTCGGCTTCGTCGCATCAGTTTCTGAGAGCGTCGAGTGGCACGTGCGTTCGGAGAAAACCCGGGTCACGCTGTTAAAAGTGCATGCAGACGTTATACACGTAACATGTGCATATGTGAAGAAAGCCAGCTCGGGCTAGCCATGGCAGGGCTGTGAAGGTGTAAAACACTGGCAGGGACCCTGCTGTTCGAGTGTTGCAGAGCACCAGATGAGTAAGTGATTGAGAGCGCTGGCTGAGTAATAGTCTTCAGCCCAGCAGGAGGGCGCGCTCAGCCAGGCCGCTGAAGTCGCCATTAGGACAAAATCACTCTGATGGAAATGGTCGATTCTGCATGCACCTCTCCATTCTCCATGCGCTGTGGCTAACGCTCACAGCTGTCAAACCATTGTGCATTACAATAACGCGAAGAGTGCTTCTCTTCGGCTGCCATTTGATTGCGATATTTATTTGTCGAATTACGTCGATTATTATGTATGCGCCTGGCTGAAAAAGCAAGAGAAAATGGCAGCGAGCGAGGAAGAAAGCAGACATACTAAAGTTAATGGCAGCGCTGGGAGCAGAACGGCTAGCGGTACAAAGCTAATGTCAGAGCCAGGCGAGTGTAAGAGAGAGAGAGAGAGAGAGAGAGAGAGAGAGAGAGAGAGAGAGGTCATAAAATTATGCAGACCTGCATCTTTTAGTCATCACCCTGCCATCTGAACCCAACTTTGTGTACACAATCACCTAAATGTGTTAGAGTCGTAATCACAAACAGCACAACACGGCCAGGCTTTCAAGCCCGCGCAACATCCAGACATCATCAAGCATGTTTCCACCAGTACACTGTGCAAAACAATAACAACCCAGAGAAAATTTCACAAGAATCATCTCTGGGATCTATGAATTTGATATTTACGATATCAGATCCTTCACGTATCTACAGTACACGGCACAGATTATTCAGCGTGTTCACAGATGCTCAAATCAA
The DNA here is from genome assembly GCF_023375685.1 of Ictalurus furcatus. NCBI lineage: Eukaryota > Metazoa > Chordata > Actinopteri > Siluriformes > Ictaluridae > Ictalurus > Ictalurus furcatus. The sequence continues at coordinate 8,223,446 of NC_071277.1, read as the reverse complement.
GTTTCGGTAACAATAGCATTAGCAAAGGTTGCAAAAAACAGTAAGTTAATTCTGCTAATAATCGTCAAACGCCTCCCAGGAAAATCGCTAGTTTCTTCGTACAAATATATCCATGGAGGATTTCACAAGTTTAAAACCATACGTTATTTCTTTGAGTAGTTTATTCTAAATATGTGTCGTTGCTCATAGGATGCATAGGATTAAACCTAGCATTAGAACTAGCAACGTAGGTTCATACATTGTAGCCATCATAGCTTCTTGCAACGATCAAATCCCAAAACCTGAGAAGTCCAGCAGCATTTTGCGCCTGGAACTTACTCGATTCAGCCGATCAAGAACCGGATCTTTTCTTCTGAGGTTTAGGATCGTTAGGAGGTCACGTTCTTCCTCACTATTAGCATTTTTTCATTATCGTTAGCCTTATGTCCTTGTGTCCTACATTGCTAATAATAAACACACTCTTTCTCTCTCTCTCTCAGCTCCTCTTTTTCCTCGTTGCTCTTAAGGACTGTGTGTATCTCTTCCTCTCCACCCGACATGACGGAGATGAGGGACAAGGAGGGCAAACAGGGCAGGGCTGTGAGAGGAGCTAATGAAGGGCATGTTGACGGTGTCCAGGCGCCGTGAAGGCCATGATCTCAGTGTGTAGCCCACACTGAGGGACTGAACGGTCACTACATTGAGCCGCCTACACGTTCCAGCAGCCAGTTATACTGTACAAAGCCTGTGTGTCACACACCATCGCCTTTATCTCCAAAATAAACAGACCAGCAAACACAACTCAGGAGTGTTGTAGAGTATCTACTAATGATTTTTGAATCCTAATCATGGCTCCTCAGTTGGTTCTTCGGTTCATTAGAAAGAATCACAATCGAGTTGAGGTAAGCTTATCAAAATAACAGTAATCATCATTTTGGTCATTATCGTGTCTTATGGAGGATGAATGGAGGGAATTTACAATCACAGAGAAATATGTTTACAAATGACAAATGTATTTTTCTTTCTAATCAAACACTAGTCGATTGATAAACCTCCGGGTACGAAAAAGAACGGTTTACCGTGCAGCGCTTTTGTCCTCGCTAATGATTTCGACCGCTTGTTCATTAATAATTTTGACTGCGGTGAGTCTCGGAGGCAATCAATAGCCTGATCATACTTTAGTCTCAACCTTGACTTGAAACCGAGCGCTGAGAGCGAGGACTAACAGCTTCTCTTCTGTTTGGACATCAATACCACAGAGTGCCTCTATTCGAAGCATGAGAGACAGATCACGGGGCAAATACAATACAATCCCACTTAATTATCTCGCATGGATTATTAGCGTTATTAGTAAATGGAACGCAAAAATATCATCCCGCCATACTCTTCGTGGGCGATCTTTCCAAAGCGTTTTTTGAGCGCCGACGGACTCTGGAGAATTCAATTACTATGCTGTGTTCTATAACAGAGAATAACGATGGGATCCATTTGCACCGACTGCCTCCATCTTTGATTAACATAATTAAAAGACTGACTGAAAAGGCCATTATTAGCACCCTAAAAGCATGGCGAAACACTCGCGCTGTAATCCAAGATCTTTCAGTTGCTCAGACTCCGATTGATTGGGCTGTAACTGAGAACTTGTTTATGGCACACGAGGCAATACTTAGCAGAAATGTTGACATTAACCCGCTATAATTGTCATACTGATGAGCATCGGAGTCTGATGTCGATTCCAGCGAGTGGAACCGATGAGAGAACGTTCGACCACGATCAGTCATCATCCAGCACTGTATTCCTGCGTCGCCACACTCAAACACCCGAATCATCGTATTTCCTATATGTTAATAAGAACATCGTACGTTTAGGTGAATCAGGACGCTAAAGCGCACTTTCCGAATCACCCGTGCAAGCTGTTTTCGATTGGCTCCTGACCTTCCGGAACATTCCGGAGAATCTGGAGCCCCTCCGCTGATTACACTTCCATGAGACCGTAAATTAAACAAACAGGATTCATATCTGTGCCGTAATTTTACAGGAATCCACATTTCAGAGACACCTCGGCTCTGTAGCGCCGACGATCCATCACGCCGTAGCGGAGGAGTCGTTCTGCGGTGTGCGCCGACATGTGCGCCGCTTATGTGGTATTTTCCACTAATACATTTCCATTATGAGGTAATGGGCCTAATCGGCATTGTGCTGCGTAGTTTGCACAGAGCGATGTTGTGCTTGGCTTTTTTAACCTCCCGACTGGCGAGGATAAAACTTTAGCGTTCGTGATGGAGGCTCCTTTTGGCTAATCGCTACGACGGAGCCGCTCATAAATCCAGCATCTTCTGGGAGAACCTTCTGAGCTACTTGATTATTTTTGCGAAAGATGGCAGTTTTTCTGGAATCGGGGCTGAAAAATTTGCAGCGTTTTTAATGCCTTCAAATCAAATTTGTGCAATGCAGTCTGTATGAAACATTTTGTGATAATATGTAATAGGTGAAAAAAAATGAATATAAGGATTAAAAAAAAAAAAAATGGTGGTTATATCCTACAGATTCATCATGTACTGTTCATGAAGAAAACAAATGAAGCACTTAAGGCAAGACCCTGGCATTATAGAGCTGGTAGGAGTTAAATCAATAGAAATAAGACACTACACACAGATACTTTAACTGAGACATGGAAAGGGAAGGAAATAAATGAGTGTGGTAAAACAAAGGCAGAACACAGTCTGCGCTGTGAAGTCTGTGACTCGCGTGCTGTGATAAAAGAGTGTTTGAGATGCAAATCATTCAATTTAAAGCTCCACGCAACACTGTTTTGTACGTTTTGTAAGTTTATTCGTTGTCCTTTTCCCACAGATCGAGGTCACATGGAAAGTGCACATTCCAGTGTGACTAATGTAATGTAATCTCTGCATCTGTGTTTCTGTAAACAACAAATCATGAATTGGAAGTTCTGTTTAATAATAATGATTCTCTTTGTCTTACCTTCTCCTCTGGGCTTTCTAATAGGAGGGGCCCGCAAATAGGAAGCCGGATAGATATATACCGTCCTGAGGGGGAGGAGTTAAAGTGAGAATGTGTTTGGCTTGAGTGCACGTGTTTTTAAATGGAGGAAATGGTCGTAATATCCATGTTAATCTTAGAATATCCAGTTTGTAATTGACAGAATGTTGTTATTGGAGGGTTTGGATGTAGGGGGAGGAGCCTCATATATAAAGAGAGTCCAAATGTTTGGTGAAGGGGGGGGGGGGGGAGAATGGTGTTTGTTGGGCCTGTAGCTAACTTTTTGCTTTATTGGGGTTTTTTTTTATTTTGTAAATTGTTTTTTTTTTTTTTTTAATCCTATGTTGGATGACCATGGATCCTGCTACACGTTCTTGTGTTTTTGGGGCATGTCTAACCAGAAATTAAAGCCAATTCAAGAGACTTCAGAGTTTTTGCCACTGTCAAGACCTCCTTACAACAACTGGTGTCAGAAGCAGTATGGAAGTCTCCGTGGAATAACTGGCAGTAGATGACGACAACTGGAAGTATCAAGCTGACTGCTAAAGGGCATGCTGGTCCTCACCAAATTACCAGAGCACATCCTGTATTGTTCTGTTTGAGGGAGACGAGGATACAGTGGAAGCTCAGGTTGGTGATTTGGAGCTGGGGGGCGGCTGCACATGAGGAAGCCATTTCAAACGGCTTTTTAGCAAGCAGTGAATATTCAGTGAAGATGTTGAGACTGTACCTGTGGTAAGGCCCAAGACTGGGAAAGCTAGTACTCCTTGAGATGGTACAGACAATGTTGTGGTGGGACAGGAGTTTTTGATGGAAATGCGATATTTTATGCGACAACAATAAAGAAATGAAAAGATTTTGTTTGAAGAATTGCATGATTTAAAGGCCACCATTTGTTAAAAACCTAGAAATGAATGGGGATTTGAAGAACAAGTGAGTTAACATACTCGCCACCCCTTACCTACACCAAGGTCTTTTCCACCACCATTAAGCGGTATGATGTCACATTCAGCCCAAGCTCATCCTGTTGACGGCATACAAGCTATAACTCAGTCGCTGGCTGTACCTTATATAGATGATATAGATGATATCATGAACCACGAATCCATGAATTCGTGCACATAAACGCTAGCTTTATATTCCAGAAGTAATTCTGGTTCATAAATGCTAATTAACTGTCGGTTTATCTCTTTAGCCCTAGTTGGTTGCTCAGTAACCATGAACAGCAATAATTTATGATCAGAAGAATTAAATAAAAGCTTAAATAATGGCTCGCTCAAATTTAGGTTTTCAAAGGACCACCCTTTGAAGCCCGAACTAGTTACGCCGTTGGTCACCGATCCAAATTCGGCTGGGACTTGACACTAAGTTTCTCTTACGGATTTTATTCACATCATCTGCCGCATGAGACCGTTAAAGCTATAGAGCGAGGAGCTTAGATATACCAGGGAAATGCCCTCCAATGCCAAACCCAGACACTTCTGATGGCCGGTGCAGAAGCGTGAGCCGTGGAGACGGGAGCTCGATTGTATATAGACTACTTTTAACCCCTCTCTCCTGCTATAATCTCTCCCGGGGTATCAAAGGGGAGCATCATCTCCAGCAGCAACACGGCACCCAAATCCCGCTAGACAGCCTGGGCTTTGTAGGTAGGCTTTCTCCTTCATCCACAGCCTTTGTCATACACACACACATGCACACCTTCTACTGAGCTGTCTCTTCGGGGGTTAAGTTCCACGCTCCTGGTTCCTGGCTCTCAGTGTTCACATCTGAGCTCCTGAGACTTTATCCAGCTTCATCTTCTTCATGGGTCTCGACATTTTCCGGCCCTATTTAACCCAGCATGGGCTTTATCATATTTTGCTCATCGCAAGCTGCTGGAGATGCCACGAGATGGATGTTCTCTCTCCATCCCCGAGATCTCTTTTAGATGTCTAGATCCTAGAGATCTCTTTAAACCTCCGACACTGGACCACCTGTAGCGGTTCGGGCCAAACGATGGCCCGTGATTAAGATGTCAGGATTTATTAAGTTTAAGAAGAAGCAACGTTTTTCCTCGGGATAACCTGTGAAGTCAGCCTCAGACACACCTTCCTGAGTAGAGGCCCTGACCTCGGGCGCTATAAGCTAAATGCTATAAGCACACCCTCAGCTAATGAACTTGTCCCAATTTGTCAAAGCCGTGGCTTTAATCAAACAGCTAGCCGCGAGAAAGTCGCACGCCGAGGCGCTTGCTAGCCACAGCATCTGGCAAACAGATCAAACAGAAATAACTGTTTAAAAAAAAAAAAAAAAAAAAAAACGGCGTAATGAGAACGTTATAAAACAGTTCATTAGCAAAGCATAGTAATTGCAAGCGCGTGGGGAAAAGATATGAAAACAAACGAGGCAAACAGGCCGTCGATGGCGTGCGTTTTGATCGGAGGAAAACATTCCGTGTGCTGTGTTTCGTTTCATATCGAAAACGAAGTAAATCTTTACATTTAATGATGGAGCCATGTCCTAGTAAACCCCATGCATGCGTTATTGATTTTTCCATCTCTCCATAGTATATGCCTTCTATTTCCACGGTGTTCATTATCTCGCGTTAGGTATTACTGGAGTAGATAAGATCCCCTCCTCCTCCTCCTCCTGTCCCTCTCTCTTTAGCTATCTATCTCTATATTCCTTTTCTAGATGAAACAATAAAGCCCAAAACCCACACGTTGTCTCATGACACCAGGGTGTGCAATCAATGCCCTTTATATTAGACTTACACACGTTACCTGTCAATGAGTGCCATGTTTAGACACCCTTGCTGTAATTGTTTTAATATACACACACCACACAGATGTGCACCTTGTTGTGCGTAAAGGTGTGGTGTGTATGCTGTACACATGCATCTCTGCTCGCTCCAGTGATCCCAGCTCTCATCAGAGTCCAGCTTGGAAATCATTGCAGCGGCTATAAATGCTTCATATTCCTATTTATTGCCTCCCAGACGCTCCTGCCTTATTGGGGCAACCCTCATGAATACAGCAGGGAATGAGGCAACAAAAAAAATAATTCTGGGGGATGGGGGCCAGAGAGAGAGAGAGAGAGAGAGAGAGAGAGAGAGAGAGACCGAGAGAGTGTGGATGTCTGATGATAATACTGCACTGTTTGGATAAAGGATCTACAGTTAGACAGGTAATGTGTCCTAAAAAGAGGTAAAATTTAATCATAATTAAATCATCTCACTATCATATCAGTGGAGAGGCAAATATGAAATGTGTAACTAGTTAAAACGGATTGTTTCTGTCGAGACCCGCATACACGTAATTATAGATATTTTATTCATGAGCGTGGCCGTGGTTGGGGATTAGGCCAGGCTGGAGATCAGCAGATATCTCTCAAAAGATGACAGGTCAGTGACTGATACCACATTAAATACGTGGGATGGAAATGAGGCAGACCAAGCAGCGTTTGAAATAACGGAGAAAGACGTTCCATTCGGAAGTTTGTTCAGGAAACAATGAAGAGACTCGAGCGTCGAAAACTTGCGGAACATCGCAGCAAGGTCGGGGTGTTACGATCTCACGGCTTGTCACGGGATATGATCTTTATAATGAGGACGTGATAAATACTGGCCGCATACGGAAATGTCGCACTGGATCCAAAAGTGAATAATAAAATACAGAGGAGGTTTAAAAGGACGCAGTGTTTGATGGGAGTTTTAGGTACGTTTTTGAGTTCTTAGCCCAGGTACATGTACATGTTATGGTCATGTGACCTACTATACATTAAGTGCAAAAATTGCTTATTGCATTAATATAATTAATATACCGCATAATTGTGAAGACACTTCCATCTCTGTGATTTATCCATAAATCGCTTGTCCTGTGTGAATCGATCGTGATTATGAGCGTTATTTAAAAGATATAAGAGATGGCATGCAATCTTTTGGTTTCCTTTGAGATTTTGTTATATATTACAGAAGAGATGTTTGTATGAAGATTTGATCGTGAATTTTTCCTTTCATTTTTTCGCCACATTCATGTATGTGTGTTTTTAAATAGTTGACTATTTCCATGATATTTTTAGACCGGGTTATTGCACCTTGGATATTTCAAACCTTAACAACAGCGAGGTAAAACCTCCGCTAGCTCACCTTGCTCACATCTCATCTCTCTCAGATCAGGATGAGATGTTTCTCCCTCTAATAGTTTCGAGGGCTGGAATGAAAAGCGTGCTAGTCTGCAAAAATAACAGTAAGGATGAGTAAATTAGAGAAAGGAAATGATGATGAAGCAGACGATGAGAAGCATCGTCTGCCAGCTGGATTCTTATTTATTTATTTATTTATTTATTTATTTATTTATACATTTTATTCTCATTAACAATCTCTGTGGTGCTGGTGGGCTGAATGGGCATTCACACTGGAAGGAGATTGATGTGCTCAATCACTGAATTTATCCAGCAACGTTTACAATATGATCCCGGTGCCGGGCTCCTCTTGGCCGCATCACGTTGAGAAAAGGCAGGCTGGGTAATTTGTTCTGATGTAGTAAATAACTGGCCATAATGAAACTCGCCCTGATGTATTCGGAAAAGGCCTGATTGATGCAGGAAGAACTCAGAGCGCCCATTTAGCATGCACAAACCCCAAGCACTCGCCAGAGCCGCAGAGCAGTCCCTCTGACAGCTGCCGAGGCTGCACACAATCTTAAAGCAGTTATGAATTACTGCTGACCCCCCCACCCCCCCTCTCGCCCCCGTATCCTCCTGCCCCCACGACGCTGGCGCTCTAGACGCGAGCATATTGAAAGTCATCAGTCTGTGGCGGTCATTCTTTTTAGCATGATGTGCTATAAGGCATGGTGGTTGGGGGAGGATTAGTTGCAATCACTGGAAAAATAGAAGCCGTTGGGGGGGTGCGGGTGGGGGGTGTTGGGGGTTCGGCGACAACAAAACCCGCCAAGTGCACCAGCATGATATTTTCAGCGCACACTCAAGCAGGTCCTATAAATGAGGATAAAAGCCTCGGCTGCAGCAGATAGATAATGCCTGTATTTTTATTTATTTATTTTTATTCTTTCCATGCAACGTATATTCCAAGAGAATCTCCAATGGTACTGAATAATATGCCGGATACTTTGGCCTGCTGTGAGGCCGTTATTGTTTTTTTTTTGCGCTGCTGCATTGAAACTGCTGCTATTCTTCTCCGGGCATCAATTAACAGGCAGCAGCTGAACAGCATGACGTTCTGAAGTCAGATACACATCCCACGCTCTGGTCAAAACAGTCCTTGTTTTTTATTTATTTCCATTCTAATCCGAGCCATTATATATAATTGTACTCCTCTGCCTCTCTATAAGAAATTATACAGTGAGCATCAAGTGCTTCGTCCTACACAAAAGTGTTTCCACTCAGCCGTATAAACACAGCTGTGCGTTTATAGGTGGTTAATCCTGAAGCGAAATGGCATTATGGTAATGGATTTTTTTCAATCAAAACTGCATACCCTGACACCATATATAAGCGTATGCAAAGTTCAGTGACGGTAGGACACCTAATCAGGGCTGTTCATTAAAGCGCTGGCTTTAGGTTACGCTGGACAGGTCTTCTATTAGCCGCGCTGACCGTGATGGGATGGAATGGGGTGGGGAGGGGTGGGGTGGGGTGGCGTGGAGGGGTGGGGGGACAGTGAAAAGGTTAGGAAGATGAAAGCTAGGATACTCTTCACTCATGTAGCCCTTCCACGTCTCTTCAATAATTAACCTATTGGCTTTGCTTTGGCCTTTTTAGACCTTTGAAATGCATATCAAACATCTACAATCCCTTCCAAAACCCTCTGTACTTATATACAGTTTGTCTATGCTAATGTCAGGGGAAAATAAACAAAGCAAATGGAGCAAGAAGGTTACAGCAGTCACAATAATCTCATGTAAATGGGTAAGACGAACAGTAATGAGATACTGAACGACGAAGAAGAGTCTGCGCATGTTTGTGTTAAATAGTAAGATATCGCTCCACATTCAAAATCTTAAAAAAAAAAGAAAAAAAATTTCATGCTAGTTTCACAAAGAGAGCTAACAGCCAGAGAGAATTTTTTTTAAATAAAAGAATTAATGCTACCAGGATGCTAATGTCCTTTCCCTTTCAGTGAATTGGCTTTTTTGCTGGATGAATGGTATTTATGTTTGGTCTGTGTCTGAAAACGCAGACAAGCCTAGTTCTCAGGTCCCTCCCATATCGTTGAAGCAAGGTGTTCAAAATGAGAAATGCTACAGCTAAACATTCAAAATCTTGTTTCATGCTAGTTGCACCAACATGATCAACATGATCGTTACTTAATAACAGAATTAGAAAGAAGCGAAAGTAATCACTATCAGAGGTCCTGTGTCCTTTCCCCTTCAGTGAATTTTTTTTATTGGTCTGCACCTGAATAAGCAGAAACGTGTGCTCCCGTATTGCTGTAGTAACGAGTCCAAAATCTTAAACGCGACGGCTAATGCGTACGTTAACGCCTCTGTAGCTGTGTAGTCACATCCTTCGCTAGTCAGTCCTAAAACGAGTTACGTCGTCCAGTAACTCGGACCTTTTTACCATTGTCAGGGTCATTCTATCTAATCTAGTGTGATGCAGTTCTTCACTTCATATCTCCTCCTTCTGTAAATGAGAGGTAACTAGTCCATGTTGCTGCCTCTTCGTATTCATATTTTAGCGGAGAACGGACAGCGGATCGCAGACTGCAGACTCGGAGATGGGAAATGGAGAATGACAACACGAGAGGAAGTCAGCATCTGCAGTCTGGCATGATTGTCGGGGTCCAGTCGGAGACAATCACGTAATGTATCATTCATATTGCTGCAGTGCTGCTGTTGCAGCCCTCATTCTCTCCAAACTCCTCACTCGCCTGTGAATACCAAGCCGGCGAACACTCGCCATCATCACACACCGATCCCATCACTCTCGCGACACCGCTGTCTCCCAATTTGTCACCTAGTGAGCGTGTTTCTGTCTGACTGACACACACAAACACACATTCAGGCACTTATAGTCAACTGCAATGGCGAGTACGGCTTCACGTTAACGGCTTTTTGCACAGGATGTAGCAGGGTATGAATGTATTCGGATAAAAAAAACAAAAACATGTTTTCTGTAATCAGCCTTGAGATTTTCTCTCTCTATATTTTTTTTTTACGTATTATTATTTATTTATTATTGATTCCAAATTTTCCACAAACCAAGTATCATTTTGAATGAATCGATCAGTATTTTTGTGCAATCATGAGGTGTTCTTTATCCCCCCCCCCCCCCCCCCCCACCCTCCTTTTCTAAATAGACAAAAATGTTCCTTCAGTTTAAAACCTAATCAGTGGTGACTATTAAAGCAAGGTGCGAGAGATATTGCCTGAGCTCTGGGTTGATTATCATTCTGAATGAAAAAAAGTGCTTGGTGCTGTCCCATGGGGCAAGGAGTCATTCTTCAAGGTGACGCATCTCACCAGAGGAATACATTTGCGAATTGCGATTGAAAGAAGTCAAACATACACTGATTTCCAGGACCGAGAAGGACCTATATATATTCGTGCACGAGTCGCTTTATCCGAGGAGGCCAAATGTGTACGTGGAGGGCTGAATTTCTGTTTACGACAGAAATATTTTCAACAGAAAGTCCACATAAAAGGACTGGACTTTTCTGAAATGGGTCATAGGTAGGAGGAAGCTTTAGGAAGAAGAAAGAAGAAAAAAAAAAAGGAGATGGGTCACGTTTGAAATTAACAACTCAGCTGAAATCTCATTTCGAAGCAGGAAATGTGATAGACATGCTAAACTTCAGCTAGGTTCAGGGTTAGAAGAGAGAATCCTATTTGAATCCTATTTCAGTCCACGGCAAGGCTCCGGCAGAGAGAAATTGGCAAATCATACAGTAATCACCTTATCCATCATGGTAATCCTGCAGATACACACAGGGCTTTGGGCTGCGAGATCCTTTTCCTCATTTTCGAGAAGAACATGAAGTCATTCACTCTCATGCAGCTCAAGTATTCATTATAGGCTTCTCTTTTATTCTTCTGCAGAAGATCTGCGATCTGAGAAAGGGCTGACGTGATTAAGTGTAGGTCTTCGTTTTCCCAAAAGCACATCTGGGTGATTCCAAGATTACATACAACCCTAACAAACCATGAATGTGACCATTCAAAAACGTTTCAGATAACATCATCTGAGTTTCTTTTTGCGAATAGTCGACGTTTTGCTCCTCGATGAGCAGCAGAGAAACGCACAGCAATTAGCATATCTTCAAAAATGCATACAAAACTAACATCCATGCTAATGCTAATGGAATGAGGGCATTGATTACGGACGTTCTAGCAATTTACTTTAAATGATTATTATTTTTTAAATTAATAATTTACTTTTGGTCTATAATTTAGGTAACAGGGATGTATTTTCAATGTATCACAATATCGTTGAAAATAAAGAAGAAAAAAAAGAAGAGGAAAAAGAAGAATGATAAGCACTTTTCTTCTTCTTATAATCTTCAGGAAATTCAGATGGCAGAACTTCCTGTTGGACCACGTGGAACATTCCAAATATTTCAAGTGAGCTTTTCATAACTGTTGTTGGACAAGATGTGTTTCGAACACGGGATGTTAAATGAATTCCAAGGGGAAGTGTACTAAGAATAGTGGAGTTATAGCTGGGGAAAGAATCGTACGCGCAGTCAGGACTTGAACTGAGAGAGATGGTCGTATCCATCTCAAGCGCTTTTTCTTTTATCACCGTGAAGAAATAAGCTTTGCTGGAAGAAGCTCTTCTCACCACACACATCAGCGGAATTCAGTTGAGGGGCCAGGTCCAACCACAACCTCCCTCACACCCAGGTGGGTCACCTTTCAGAACATTCTGGGACTCCCTACGTGGATAATCACATTCTTCCAAGCCAAACCGGGATTAGCAGCGAGCCCTAGTCCTTTCCCCGATCACCCCCCTCCCACACACACGCACACACACACACTCCCCAAATCTGGCTGAGAACATGGTTCAGAAAATAAGTGAGAGGCCAGCTGAGTTTGCAGCTTGCTGCATTAATGTGTCATAAATAATGGCAGTGGGTGGAATCGCAATCAAGTCAAGCATCTTTCACATCCCCTCCCTGTCAAGCTTGGAATCAGATTCTTGCACAAATGTAACCGCTAAATCCATCACGTCCAATCATAAGGATCAGATATTGGATGGTGGTTGGTTGGGTGTTTGTGCTGGGGGGGAAAAAAAGGAAATAAAAGGGCAGCATATTTATTTATTTTATTCTGACACTTCTCTTACAAATGATAAAATTATTGCCGAACGTCCATTACCTAAAATAAGGACTGAACGGTCTAAAGCAAAAATTTAATTCGAGACTAAAACAAAAGGGCAATGCTCTTCTCAAACAGATTGGAACTGACACGGAGAAAATGGATCTGTGTTAATATTTAGAAGTGCAAGAAAACATATTTAACTTCATCAAATAATCTAGCACAAAACAGCAAAACATGAAAAATCAATAGGTAAAATGGGGTAATGCTTTTCTGGGTCACATCTGAATATATCTTTTAGAAATATTGATTTGTTTCTTTGTGTGTGTGTGTGTGTGTGTGTGTGTGTGTGTGGGTTCCTGCTTCGGACCATTCCTCGTAATTAACGCACGGGGGGGGGGGGGGGATTTAATTCGGGAGAGGGGAACTATTACATATGTGGCCGGTTTTATTGGCTGAATAAAATGAAGTAGCGCTATGATAAAGAGGGGGAGGAGTCTTTCATAAGTAAGATTTATAATCTGACTCTTGGAATCAAGTAAATTAATTTTGCAATATTAAACTCAACCTTTAACCCACTCTGCTTCTGATTGCCATCCTGCCCAGACAGACAAAGGATTCGTTGGTGGAGGGGTTGGGTGTGTGTGTGGGGGGGGTAAGAAAGGAAAAAAAAGGAGAAGAAAAAAAAGATTGAGAAATTGATGATATTTCTCCTGTGCGCTCACTACTGCACTGCACATATCTGTCACCTCCATACATGATTTTTCAATTATTTCAGCCCGTGCAGGTGTACGAGGCAGAGTCCGAGAGAGAGAGAGAGAGAGAGAGAGACAGAGAGCAAGAAAGAGAGAGAGAGAGAGAGAGAGAGCGAGACAGAGAGCAAGAAAGAGAGAGAGAGAGAGAGATAGAGAGCAAGAAAGAGAGAGAGAGAGAGAGAGAGAGAGAGAGAGAGAGAGAGAGTTCCAGATGAGCAAATGTTAGCACACATACATCTCTTCTTTAAATATTCCACAGTGTGAAGCGAAGGTTTCATCAAGTCTGCCATCACATCATGCATTGCCTCTAAAAGATCTTCCACCTTCCATATCACAGACCTTCAAAAATGGCCGACAGCATATAAATACGACAGCACTGGTTTAATATTCACCATAAAGCATTGAAGCCAGGCCACTTGCTTGTGTGCATTCTTTACCTTTCTAGTGCACTCTGCTAGGCCAGTGCTTCACACACACACACACACACACACACACACACACACACGGGCAGAATAAAGGTTAGGTTACACAGACACGAGAGCTCACTCCAATACGGTCCTCTGAAGTTGACAAAGATGGAAACGGTGCTTGAAATTCAGAGGATTTTCCAAAACCTTCGAGCTTTCAATAATTCATTTCGGATCTGTAAGAGGAAAAAGAAAGCGCACGAGGGGTGGGGGTAAGGGAACCTAGAAATTGGTCCGAGAGCCGTGAGGTGTTTGAGCCACTACCTCCACTCCATTAAGCAGAACCAGAGCCGGCAATAAATAGCTCATTATTTGGTCGAGCAGGTTATGCTAGAGCTCGAGCTCAGACTTGATCGTCAGCCAACCAGGAAGCCCTGAATCTGAGTTTTTAATTACAAAGAGTCTTTTCGTGGAGAAGTGATGCTCATCACAGTAAATAACACAAGCCATTGACGTGCAGTACAGAGCTTCGTTTATAATTACTGATGGACACGCGCTTCCTAGAGCTATCGTCACACCAGATTACGAGTTTAGGCTTTTCCAATATACCAAGAGGCGCGTATTAGCTACGACTAGGCCGACGGTCCGAAGGGGATTCAAGCAGATGTCTGAGTAAATACAAATAATTTTTTTTTTTAAAATACAAATTACCTTTACCTTTTTCATCACGTGATAGGATGTAAGATATCTAAGCCTTCATATATATATATATATATATATATATATATATATTATATATATATATATACACACACACACACATACACCTTCAGAAAGATCTGTACAGATTAAATGCACAGTGGTTGATTTTAGTCGTACTAATGAATGTATAAGAACAGGTAGGACCGCTACAGTAACTCCGCCCCCAACTCTAACCTAAACCTGTGTAACTTTTCTTTGCACCTATAGCATGTGAATAGCATGTTCAACAGTTCATACACTTAAGGATCGGGCTGAACATGTAAGTATGCTATTTAACATGAATTAGACTATAATTCTTTCCTATTTTACTTCATAAGATGTTTAAAATCAATAACCTTCAGAAAGATCTGTACAGATTCCAGTGCACAATGGCGACACGGTTTCATCCAAATAAAGCTGTAAGAAGAGGTACAGATATTAATCCCACCTCTATCCCTAACCTTAACCTTTGTAAAGCTGAGTTTCATATTCTTAGGGATCGTTCTTAGGTGTTTAATATTTCATTATGCTATTTAACATTCATTAGACTTATTTTATTTGTTTCTACTTTATTTAGATAAGACGAATCGATAAGCATCAGTGACACAAACCTGGTGCTATAAAAGACTGTCTTCAGCTTTATACAAATAAAGTTGTCAGAAGGCGTGCGGACGCTAACTCCGCCCCAACGCTAACCTTAGTAACTTTTCACTAGACTTCAATCGTGTGCGTGGCTAAATTGACGAGATGAGTTTATATTCTTAAGGACCCTGTTTAATATTTCAACTGTGCGACGGAACATTAATTAGTCTATTATTTTATTTCGTCCCATTGAAAGATGAATAATAACTTTGTCACTATAACACGTCGTATCCAGCGGAAGTCATCTTTGATGCATGTGCATCGAGCATGAGATCTCGTTTACTGACCGATATCGCTGCGAAAGAGCGTGCAAAACGACGTCAAACAATTGCGTTTTCACCGATTCGAGTAGTTTTCCGCAGAAAAAAAACTCAAAAGCTGTAAAATCAAGCATTTCTTGACGCAACAATCACAAAAAATGCCTCAAAATCCTATTGTTTTCACTTTATTTATTTATAAAAGATATATTTTTTGTAAACCCAAACGTATTTAGCTATCATCTTATTCCTTCGATCCCTCCAACGTCTGAACCGACCATTACCCAGAATTCACAAAATATCAAGTAGAAATCATTCTGCAACACTAAGAAGTGACTGACCACAGCTTGGTCTAAGGCCAAACAGCGCTGCACTTTCTACGCCGACCGTAGACTGAACACAAAGCTACAGAACGAGCCAAAATATTGACCGGTTGGCCGGAGCCAATACACATCCCACCAGGCCACTCACTGCAGACCCTTTTTTTTTTTGAAGTGGCTATTAGTGTGAACAGTAAATCAAAGCTTCAAGTCACTTCTTATCTCATCCGTCTGCCCTTCTAGAATATTCATCAATGGTTTTTCTGAAGTGTTTGTAATTTCACATTGGGTTTAAAAAAAAAAAAAAAAGGAGGAATAAACTCATCCTGGCCTTTAAGGGAAATAATTCCACCTCTTTTTTTTTTTTTTATGTGACATGCTCAGTCGATAGCATTCATAATTGATGGCTCTCTGGAACGCTTCAGGCCACATTAAGTTTTATTCCACGCTGTTCGTCAATATCCCTGACCAGGTAGATTTCATTATTGACAAGTGCTGCCCACATTGTGTTGTATAATTAAGTTCAACTTCAAAACTTCAGACTGTTTTTTTTTCTCTTCTCCTCTTCCCCTCCCTCTCATGCGGTTCAACAGGAAGTGTTTGAAATGACCGCTTGGTGCTCTTAATTTAAACTGCCGTTTCATTTCTCTCTGTAGGTGTCTATTTTATTGTTAAAGGTCACCCTCATTTGTCCGAGCCAACAAAGGCGGCCCTTAAAGTTGCCGCTGCTTTTTGACAGACAGTGGTCCTGTGTAAGTGATGGCCTTAAGGACAGACATGCCACTGTGCGCTTCTCTCTCTCTCGCTCTCTCTCTCCCCCTATCTCCCTTTACCTCTCTCTATACAGCGAGAGAAATAGCAGATAACAAATCATGCCCTGCGCTTCTCCCTCCGGCGTGATTGACGACTTCATGGAGGGCACAACTTTTCAATGTCCTCAGATTAAAAAACGCTCAAACAAATGAGGGCTAAAAATACTACCGGAGGGTACAGGGGAGGGGTAAGAGTAGGTGCCCAGACGTACCTTTAAAAGAAGGAGAAAAAGACAACAAAGAAAGTGAGACGGTGATAACAAAGCAATGTGCTCATTCTTTTAGATCTTTTTTTTTTTCTTCCCCGCCCGATAACACATGTCTTTTGGATGCATTGCTAAACCGGCCCCATGATTTAACATTCACAATGACGGAGGCAGGGGGGTGATATACGGCTAGTTATTAAAAAAGTTTGATTTTATAGCTATCACGTGACCTCAGCATATATGACCTCTATTTTCACAAATGGCACAGGTGGTAGTGGGCTTTATATCAGCCGCTCGCCCTCATAAAGCACGCTAATACCTTCACATTTTCAACATGCTTTGAATTTCTCACTTGCTTTTCAGTGATACAGAACAAATAAAGCAAAACGATTCTAATGATGATGATGATGATGATATACAGTATATAAACTCACATAAACAGCCTTTCTAAAATGAGGTCTAGACGGCTGCTGTGAATAATATCTGCAATCTTCGTGTCATAAGATTTAATGTCTAAAGAGCTGATAGAATATCTTCTGCAATTCTTTTTTAAATTTTTTTTTTAATGTGACTGCTTTGCTTCTATAGGATGCATTAATCACATCCAGGCAGAAAAACATGTAATGCAAGTGTATACTGTATGTGTGTACTAAATGATGTACTAGCATTAACAAACAGCACCCAAAATGCACTACAGATACGTTACACATTTATACATTTACACACGTATAAACAGAACAACAGGACGGTATCCTGAAATCTCGTTCTCGAAAAATATATTTAAAAAAAAAAAACGACTCAATGTGCAAAATTCATATGGACGCGGCATTACGAGCTCAAGTCCAGTAATTGAAAATGACAGAGACACACAAAGCATCAATCACGGCTGACCTTTCACAGCTTTATTAGGATGGGCTGAGAGATTTGAGAGAGCTCCACTCTATCACGGCCACGGACTCAGACGCATACGGTCAAATCAAAGCTCTCCACGTGCTGTCACAAAGGACCGAGCTCATTTTGGGCAAGCAGACACATTTTCGCAGATAAAACCGTTGTGAAAAGAATTATCTTAGAATGAAATATTCTGTATATCTGTATGTCTTTCACCGGTACCCTGTCTTCCATGTTTGTTTTTCCCCACCAGCAGAACTTTTTAAAAACCAAATACTTCTCATGGGATTCAATCTAAAACGTACACGAAAATCCAAGAAACTGGAGATTTGTTGATTCACTGATTCACTGAGTTGTTCGGAAAAGCTACTTGTCATTATGAGCAACGGTACAGGGTAGGTGTGGACCTCCATCTTTCCAATGATATGATACGCATCTCGACATGTAACATGAAAAAGCGAGTTAGACAAGTAACGAGTCGGTACACTTTGATTCACTACTGATCCGATACGATTCGGTTCAGCACGGACACGATTCGATTCGGGTCAGTAATACCATTCGGTTCGGTTATAATGAACATGTGTTGTCGTGTCCAGGTTTTGTTACATTTGGATTTCTTTAGACGCTTAATAGAGTCAGTCAGTAGAGTGTTTGAAAAGTACTGACAGTATTATAACATCCTTTACCCAGATATTGATATTATTTCGTCGTATTAACGAGCCAGAATGTGAAATAGATTCTGAATCCTGAAAGAAACAAAAGTCTGACAAAACTTAAAAAAAAAAAAAAAAAACACAAAGAAATGCTGTTATTTATTTACTCTGAGTGTTCTAATAGCCATTGTTCTTAGGACTTACTATTCCATTAAATGAAAACACACACACACACACACACACACATGTTAGGCTTTAAACAAAGGAACTCAGGGTTCAGGGAAAGTTGGCCTTCTGAAACCTGCACGTCACATATTTCTCTTTCACAGACGCGGGGTTTATAGGCCGATCCCCCTGCTGCACTCTGATGAAACGCTCGGTGCAGGAGCTTCGGCCACGCTAAAGGCACCACATCTGGCCTCGTGTTTAATTTCAGATCAGAGCGGGACAGGAAGCACCTGTCTAGAAGAAACCGTTTGGAGAGAAAAGAAAACAGCACATATATCCATCTGCTGCAGAAAACGTGTCACAGTTGTCACATTAAAAGCTATGTCAACAAACAGAGTAAAGGCTAAATTGCTTTGGAAAAGCAAGCCTTACAAAACGAACACAAATCTCATTTAGACGAACGCTGTTGCATTTGTCTGATCGCGGCTTGAATGAAATCCATTCTCCTCCATTCATCCACAATTACTGCGCGGTAATGCTTCCAGATGTGGGGCTGTTCCTCCACGACATTAGCAGATTACACGCTCTAATTCTGAACCCCCTCCCCTCCCTCCCACCCCATCAGACACCTGCAGTAAGGATCCGACGCCCAGCGAGGGCGGACATAATGTGCAGCTGCGCATCATCCGCAGGCATCAAAGACACGCCGGGATACCGCAATCCTGCTGCGGATAGACGGCGTGGAAACGCAGCCCAGGACGAACGTGCACATCGGCTACGGTGTTTCTACTCATATCTACATGTTACACCTAGGCATCACACTCACTGGTCCGCTTTACAGTAAACCTCACGTATTTAAACCTCACGTGAAATGTTGCACGCTGCTTTCTTTCCACGCTCGCAGTCGTACTATAGTAACCTCTAGAAGCATGGTATTATTTGTGTTGGATTTTTCTTCCCACCCACCAGTCAGCTCTCGCCTATCAGGGAGGGAAAACGCTAACATGTGCGTCCTGTGAGACATGTGAACCCAGCCAACTGCAGAGCTTTCCAATACGCTCGGAGTAAACTGCTATCTGCCCTCTTACGCATACATGAGCTCAAAAACGCCCACGATCGGCTTGGCTAGCGTCTCTGTGATTGACAGGGGAGAGAGAGTATGCCCCGCCCACCCAGAGAGCTACAATAAAGATATAGTAAACAATAATGTTTTACGTGACACAGAATGTCTGTTACAACTTTTACAACAGTCAGGATAGACCATGTAAATTACATGTATAATTTGTGTATATTTACACACAGATATAAGTTTTGCATAAAAACATGTAGACACAAAGGCTCTGTGTGGTCTTTTGTTGCACATCTGGACCTGTGTGTGTGTGTGTGCGTGTGTATATATATATATATATATATATATATATATATATATATATATATATATATATATATATATATATATGTGTGTGTGTGTGTGTGTGTGTGTGTGTGTGTGTGTGTGTGTGCGTGTGTGTGTGTGACTGTATGTCAGATGTCCCTTTGCCAAGGTGCCTTAATTTCACCTCTCCGAAGACCCAGAATGTCCAGATGTGCACAGATGCCTTCTGCCCAGAGATTTATTATTACTTTATTTCTTTGTCACCCCATTACTTCTTTCGGCAGATACATGAGAGCACATAACATTTCCGTCACATGACGGCACTAGCGCCCTGCAAACCTGAGTGGATTTTATTTGGACTTTGCTAAGCCAAAACCTCCGAGACGGCAACATGCAAGTAAACAAAACGGAGGAATTCATTACAAGTGAACGAGCAGCGTGAAAACAGAGTAAAAACGCATGCGAGTAATGCATAGCACAGGGAACGTGTAAAGAGAGCGCAAACGACGACTTCGCAATCAGAGATCGCACGACCGGAACATGGACGATAGAGGTGCAGATGTGAAATAGTTATGGAAAATAAAAGGGTACATTTCTTTTTTCCCCAAGGTAGAACGTAAGATTTATGCTCAAAAGCATAACAGTGGTCTTTCAGGTCAAATGATGTACTTTAAGGTGCACCAGATTCACTTCCCAGGTGACACATACACAGTAAAAGTGAAAGGACATATCCTCAAGGGTTTGTGGTGATATTCTGAACGGTACCGTTAAGTACCCTTCTTTTTTTTTTGTTGAATTTCTAAACAAATGTGAATTCTTAGCAGTCATTTCAGCTGAGTACACGTCAGACATGTCAAGATGCCTTTCTATCTCAAACTGGGGGAACATAAATCACAAATTGAGGACAAAAATAATCCTTCAATCTATTGGGAGGGAGAGCGAGCAAGGGAGAGAGAGAGAGAAAGAGAGAGAGAGAGAGACGGGTGATTCATGGCTGGAAAGTCAGAGATGAATCAGGCTATAGCAGAATTGTATCTCATCATAGCTCAGACGTACATCAGGCATCCGGCATGATTAATACTCAGCAACGGGGATAAATAAACGCTCTTTCCTCGCCTCATCTCCACACTCGCCGCCTCGAACCCTCTGCCCGCTGATCAATAAATTAAGAACTTCTCCTTAAATAGTGTGCTCGTCTGAATTCCCGAATGCTGAGCCCACACTTCCTGTGTTCGCCCAGGGGAATCATGGGAGGTGCATATGAGAGAAAAGAGAGTTTTATGTAAAACAGACACCTCGTTATAGGCCAGGGTCTCTCTCTCTCTCTCTCACACACACACACACACACACACACACACATACAGCTGCTCAACACATAGACTTTCCACACGCTGGAGGTTTTCTTTTTTCTTTTTTCTGAATTCATCCTTAAAAATTCTGCATATATTTTCACTTCACGGGTCCAGATGTTTGTAGTAAGCGGTTTGTGCGCTTCTTATGCTCATACATGAGCTTTCGAGTTCAGATTGAGTGAAAATTGTGCAAATTCGTCACTATAAAGTGAATAAACCGACTAAACTTTAGGTCATTATCAGCAGTCAGTTTTTAGATCTTCAAGCAGAAAGACCTGTAGAGATTTTTAATGCACATACTTCAATATTAGTCTATAAATGTATCAATCTTTTGCTTCATTTTCCTAAACATTTCAAAGACAGGACACATGTTTATACAAATGGTCATTACATTATTAGATATTGTTTATTACTTGTTTTTCGAGTTATTGAAGTGTGAGATGAAACACACCTCACTCAAACAGGCTTGTGACTATACTATAATAACTGAACAGTAAACACAATATCATTCATCAGTCCCTACAGGAGTTCAAGGCGTTTTTCAGATTTGTGATGCCCAGAATGCTTGAATCGGTTCGGATAGTTCTGCGCGCTCTTTTGCAGTGATGTTTGTTGCTAAACGAAACTCTTTAGCTGTACCCGTGTTCGATGCACGTGAATTGAAGACGGCTTCGGCCGTCATCACGATGACGTCACGTAACGTGTCTCGGCCTGAATCTGTGTTGGTAATTTCGAAAAATCTCAAGCTTCTCCGAACTCATATCGCTGAGTTTGCTTTCATTCCTGCGATCGCAAAACCATGAAATTCTGGGGGGACTGATTAATAATGGTACAAAATCGACCCCCCGGGTCATACTGTACTTCACAGACTCCACTTTGAGAGCCTTGACATTATATCTATACATCATATATATATATATATATATATAGTTATAACCAAATGTGTACTTAAAAATATAAGACCATTTTAGGACCTTTTGTCACACAAATCTGGAAACTCTGGTTCCAGCACGTGCATCTGGAAGACATACATAAATCCTAACCAACAGCGTTGTGAAATCTCTGATTTTCCGTATGTTATAGTTATAGAAGCTGCAGATGAAAATCAAATGACAAACAGTTATGTAAGAATATATATTAAAACTAATCAGTAATCGAATGCCGTAGCTGCCGTTATAATGCCCGCCGCATTGTTTACTTGGTCATTCAGTATATAACACATATCTTTGAGACTCCGTTGCATTTCCTCTTGACATCTCTATGATTTCCGCCACTTCACGTCGACTTTTTAACCACCGTTTAACCGTTCCTTGTCTGATGAGTACTACAACCTGGACCGGACTTCATTATCAGAGCACATTTTGTGCATCGCGCTGCACCTCCTGACGTACTTTACGTACACCTAACCCGGAGTGATCCGAGTGGATGAAGAACTAAGGAAAGGAAGTAAGACATCCACACACGTATAAACATCAGCCTCAGTGGGAGGATTGTGAACTCTGGATTGTGAGATTGATTTTCCTCTTCTCTGTGTGATATCTGCACACCCACCATACAAAAGCTGATGCTTTAATGTAAGAATTTTTTTTATTACACACACACACACACACATTTTATATATATATATATATATATATATATATATATATATACATATATACATATATATATATATATATATATATATATATATATATATATATATATATAAAAGGCCTTTAAAAAAAAGAACTACAGGTGGTCAGAGAGGCAACACATCTCTCAAGGTCGTTCGTCGGAATGAGTTCAGGTGTTAGCTATGCTTTTGTCTATTTAAAAAAAAAAAAAGAAAAAAGAAAAAAAACTGCAGCACTTTAGATAAAGTTTGAAAAGAGTGAGGAAACAGGATAAGGAAAAATGATAAATACTACTGCCTGTAGTGCCTAATTCTGGCTTATCTACTGTCACCCTGCTGCGTTGCTTTGGAGTACCGTGCCTCATATGTTACGAGGAGGTCGTCTGTTTCAGCTGCCGATCGAGTGAAAAAGCTGTACATTCTCTCTTTATGGCAAAATGGAGAAATAAAGCAGAAACGCAGCATGAAATATAATACATGAGAGCAAACAGCAGGCTAAGCTACGAAGCTAGCAAAGGTTGAAAGGTTCTGTATTTCAAATTCCCATGAGTCACTGTCAGGGTCTCGAGACAGATCTTAAACCTTGATGCAGAGATTGATTTGAGGATTTGACAAATAAGTAACTACAACGTAAAAACACGTTTCCATGACATCGACTAGGCAATAACGTAAGAACGTCTGTTTTTTGTTTTCCTAACAGTGTCGTAACAGTAGCTGGGTTTGTATTTATATAACTGGATTTTGTAGTCTTTCCTCCCCAAAGTGTTCAAGTGAAAGACAAGCAAACAAACAGCATGATGATGGAGAGGAAAAAATGAAGCACAAAATCCAGCATTTGGAAATAAAACTGGAAAATGTACCAGTTAAATTGACACACACACACACACACAAATCAAAGCAATACATTTCTTTATTTAAAAATACAAACATGTAGAATGCATGCTGTGACATACTGTGGTAAGAAATGTATTTGTAATAATTGCGTGAGAAAATTATAAGTAAATAACCTGGGACAATAATATATCTGAGTAGTGCATAACAAGCTTTTTTTTTTATTTCATATTACAGAATTTTCTTAATTGGGGGAAAAAAACCCCAACAATGTAAGGAGTCTCCAGTGTCAGCACTTGGTAATAGTCAGAGGTAAAGCTGTAATCGGGATAAACTGAGGATAAGTTGTGTTATTTATTTCTTTTTCTATTATTAACTTAAGAAAAAAAAAAGAAAGAAAGGCTAGGTTAGGTAAGTGAGAACAGGAACTAACTTCAATCATTAAATGCAACTACAAACGCATAAAAAATACACAGTCTCATTCTTTAATAAAAGAAAAAGACGGGGGGGGGGGGGAGCATCCCGTTGATGATTATTTTCCCATAATGACAACATTGAGTGCTTTATTCAGTGCTTACACACAAGATACTAATCACCATGGTTACTGAATAGAGAACATTCTGCAATATGGTAATAACATGACTCCTTTTATTAGAAAAAAAAAAGCTAAAGGCTTCATCTAAAGGCTGACATTTCTCATAACAAGCAAACAAACAAACAAACATGATAACTTGCGATACTAAGAGAAAGTTTGTCGAGACGTTTATGCACAATGACGAACAACGCTGCCCGATTTGCTTACGACTAGAGACCAAAACCTGATAGCATCAGTGCCAGTTTGAAAATGAGGAAGCTTTCGAACAGGAACACAGAAGCACGAGTGTCTGCCAGTTTAAAATTACCAGCAGCGAGAGGCCTTTAGAAGAGATCACACCGGTGTACATCTGCAGAGCTGCGTTCGATAAAGGAACGACGCCGCAATCTCATTCTGAAAGCTTACATTAACGACGCGGACAAACGAGCGCATTGACAGAACTAAGCCGTGGATACCCGTAGAGCCGGGCTGTGTTAAGGGCACCGTAACATACGCGCTCTAATTTTCAAACAGCCTCTTAGTAAGGTCGTAGAAAATTCCTGAGTAAAGAGGAACTTTTGTGGTTTACAGTTTACGGTTAGGGACACATTCAACGCGCTGTCTCTTTCACAGAACCTGACACTTGAATTAGTGAAATAAAAGCAAAAAAAAAAAATGCATAGATGATCCTTCACATGGTCAAAGCCTGAAATTGTTTATAGCATATACAGTTTTGAAAACTACAGGAAGATACGCTAGTTACGGTACGTTCACACTAGCGAGCGACAACGGAACGGATGACCGTTTTCGACGGTCTCTGATTTTAGAGTCCGTGGCAAATGACAATAAATAAACAAATAAATAAATCAATAATGCTTAGAAGAAAGCAGCAGAGATTGTTGTCGCCTCTCGTGAGTGTATGTAGTAGCTAGTACTTTGCTAATCTGCCACTGAAGCTAGCATGTATCTTAAAGTCTTAAATCAAGCTTAAATACATTTTTAAGGGGGAAAGTGGTGTATAATAAACCGCATAAAAAGCTGTTTGCTTTACATTTTGGCTACAACTGTTTCTCATTTAAACGAAATAAAAAACAATAGAACAAAACAAAACACAGGACAGGCCATGCCCACAAGAGATAAACCACTAGCAAAACACACTGTACAGATATATACAGTAGATAGATTTAGGATATATACAAAATATTGATATTTATAAACACTCATGTTATTTTCATACGGAATGATGAAATAGCTGAGGACGGCAACCTGAGCAAATGAGATCAATGTAACATAAAATAATAATAATAATAATAATAATAATAATATAGAAGAATAAACGAAAATAAGCTTTGTGTTAAAGCTTGAAGTCTTGGGCTTCCACGCAACGCGATACGATTTGGATTCATACAGTAAGGCAACGAGTTGATATTAGACGATATGATAGGATTTAGTGTCCTCCATTGGACATGTGAACAACTCTGGTTCGGTATCTGGAGAAGGCCTACCGTTAATTCGTGAACGATGATGATGTAGAGAAAGAAATCAACTTGCTAGAATGGTAAATTTTCTACAAAGCAGTTTTTAAAAAAAAATTAATAATCGATTTATCATAAATTACAATAGATACTTTATGAACAACTTTGTGTTTAGCACGTTTGCCTCATACCTCTGGAATTGGGGGTTCGAACCCTGTCTCCACCCTGTGAGAGTGGAGTTTGCACGTTCTCCCCGTGCTTTGGGGGGGGGCTACTCCGGTTTCCTCCCCCAGTCCAAAGTCAGGTGTTATAGGCTGTCCATGGTGTGTGAATGTGTGTGTGATTGTGTCCTGCGATCTTCTGGCCACCCTGTCCAGGGTGTCCCCCACCTTGCGCCCCGAGTTCCCTGGGATAGGCTCCAGGCACCCTACACCGCTATGTAGGATAAGCGGTATGGAAAATGGATGGATGGATGGATGGATGGATGTTGTGTTGATTAATATAAATCACTGCCTTTAAAATCAATGCATCGATCCAAACTGTCAGATCGTTACACCACTGAAACGGTTAACGAGACACAAACCTGCTTTTACTTTCACTATTAACAGCCCTGAGGATGGCACAAAATCTGCAAAAGGAAATAAAAGTGAGAGAGAGAGAGCGCGTCTCTCTCTGCCCCACATTTCTCATACGTCCCTGTTTAATGCCTGATTCGTATTTTCCCATTGAATGTCTTTTCCTGTTTTAATCCCAACAATAAAACGATTTTAAATCTCATAACTCGTCTGACATGTCTTAAACCTCACATCATAAACAGTCCTGCTGCATTCAGTCGCTTCATCCTCGTTGCCTTCCAAAGCAATTCCGGTTTCATAATAAAAGATAACAACAAAACCCTGGTGACGGCTTCTGGCATATAGCTTCCTTGTGTTTATTTATTTAATTAATCCCCGCCCCCCCCCCCGGTCAGTTTTACATCCAAATAACCCGTTTTCAATCTCGTATGCATTTGTACAGGTTGGCGAACAATTGGACAGCGCGTGAATGAATGACAAGGAACATCCCAGACCTGCAATAGCTCTTTACTCTTCACATTTCTGCTATTAAAGAGAGAACGACAAGAAGGTTCCTACGAGTGAATACAGAACAGGACCCTTATCTGTAAAAATCCTTTCTTAGCATATGCCCAGGATTTTCAGTTCCTGCTACAGATGCGTTATTTAAATAAAAAAAAAGAAGAAGAAGAAGAAAAAAAAGAAATAGCATTTTGAACAGATTTTGACGTCATAGCGCCATGATGAAAACATTCTCCTTGACTGCAGAAAAAAATGCTTATAAAATCAGGGATCCTTGACATTATAAACATTTTTATTTAAAAAAAAAAAATCCCTGTAACTGTAAGCAACACTTAAAAAAATAATATCCATACAGTCAAGAACACACACACATGCGCACACACACAAAATAAATAAATAAATACAACACTTTTAATCGACATTCATATAAAAGCAGAGAAAGTCAAAGATACGAGATACGTTAGAAAACTTTCCTTCGGTCCAATAAAATATCAAACACGTTAACAGCTATTACGTAATGCCATGATGTGAAGAAATGACTCTTGTTAAAAATGCTTTAAGATGAAAAAGACTATAAGAATAAGGATACTGAAGATTTCTGCAACAGGATCTCCTGGGAAATTTGTACGGAATTGAACGAGGACGATGTGGATGGATTTCGTTCCAATTCGATTAAAACTAAGCAGATGCAAGAAAAGGTAACGACGGTAGCCCCGCCCATAACTCCGACCTTACCTGGAAAACGTACAGAGAAATTACACTATATATGTGACAGAGAAATGAAGATATCTTAAATAAACGAGAAGTTATTGAATATTTCTCATTATGGGATTATGATATAACAAATAAGAAGACCATCAAGCCTATTTCTAGAAAGAATTTGACACATTTCAAGCTTAAAATGGTCTTATCCTCTTGGCAGATCGTCTCGCTTTGTTGAAATGAGTAAAATTTTCCACCAATAGAGCAGGGCAAAGTCAAAACAATGTCTAGAAACAGACTTAATAAACTTATCATCGGTTTAAAAAAATCTAATCAAATATTTGATTAAAAACTTAGTTGAATTTGATATATCCAGGAAAAAATTGCACACGTTCTGACCAATCAGATTCGAGAATTCAACCGTGCTTCAAATGTTCAAATAAATAAACATTATTTATTTATTTTACACTGATGAATCTGATTGGCTGCTTAAACCTCTAGTTTACAGATACACAGCGTGCAATCATGGGATCGATGAGAGAACATTATTCTATCGGTAGACCATTTTGCTTATTTCAAGCATTTATTTCTAGATCTGCCAAAAGAATAAGACAATTATATAAAGCTATTAAATATGTCTAGAAACAGGCGTAAAGGGCTTCTTTTTTAATATACAATAATCTCACGATGAGAAATATGTCATCACGCTTCCTTTATTCAAGATATCATTTGCTAAGATACTCTTTGTTGCAGTCGAGCAACGAAGTATAATTACTCGAGGATTTTCCAGCCTTGCAAATTAAGACGTGCGAATTGTCTGGTGTCATGTTTGGAAGAAATCCAACGATCAGAGTTGATCCTATCCTTCATTCATGCGATCTTTCTTTTCCATAGCTGATATATTTGTTTTAATCCTCTGAGAGAGAGAGAGAGAGAGAGAAAAAATAGGAGAGACAGAATGAGAGAGAGAGACAGAGGAGAGGGTCAGGACAGCATGATAAAGACACCAGCAAGCTCTATCAATCATTTCCACTGTTCTCCTTTTTGGTTCCTTTCATTTATTCAGCTATATATTTTTTTTCTCTTCTATGGTCCGTGCCACACAATTAAAGTCTAATATCAGAGGCTGAAACCGAACTCTAGTCCAAAAAAATGAGTCCTGAGAAAAACAAATGGAGTTTCAAAAAAGAAAAAATAATTAAATAAATTCGAGACATCATCAAGGCAGTACATGCTATTGCAAGGCCTGGGGTAAAGTGGAACAACATGTTAGATGGACCACTTCAATTTTCCATCAATCAAATTACAGTTTATTGTCCGGGCCCCGCAACCGCAGGCTACTCGAACCCGGGACTGTCAGTTATGAAACATTATATTTCTGCTGTCACGCCGCACCCCAGAACCAGCCATTAAATTGGGACATCACATCACTGATGACTTTAATATTCTCTCATTTAGGCTGGGCTTAGTAGTACTGGGCCTTTCATCCAGTTCACCCGGTTCTATTTTAGGACCGTAATGATATTAGGTTACACTAATTATATTAAACCTCAGCGAGCTAATTTATTATTTCCAATGTAATGGTTTTTCAAAATGAAATTTGTTAGAGGAAATTGCATAATACTGTTTTAATGGGTCTGCTCTAAATGACCTCGCCGTTAATATTTCATTCTATCCTTTAGATAACCTTCGTTTGCCGACGAGGATAATAGAATCATAAAGGTGATGTCAAGGGCCAGAGTTGATGTGTCTATTTCATCAGACGTCCACGATGCGGTCGTTATACGAAGACGCGCCGTAAAACAGGAAGCGTGCGGACACGCGTCTGTGCTGTAATACGAGCCGGGAGGAAATAAAGTCAAACTGTGAACCAAAGACTCTGCACTTTTTTAGTAGTGAGAGATTAAAAAAAACAACAACTATACAGTAGTTGATGACTATAGGAATGCTGTTATTGTATAAAAAAAAAAGAAATCAAATTAAAGAAAATCAAATCAAATCAAATGCATGAATGTATATAAATAAAGAGTTAATATTGGATAAAGTGTAAACTTTGGGTCAGGAGTATAAAGGTCAGAGCTTTCAAGTGACGAGCTTATACAAACTCAATATGTTTCTTTTCAGACAGCTTTTAGACAGAACTAGAAAAGATCTACTTCATACAGAAGACAGATTTAGCGTTATTACGTCGATACGTATAGAACGTTTATATATCGAAAAAAGTACTGAAATATTTTCGTCCCTGTTCATTTTATATCCTCAATTTTTAGCTGCTGATTCGTTTTTCTTCACCGTTCCAGCGAGCATGAAGTTTTGGTCCGATCTCGGCTGCTGCTTTGATGCGGCACGCCGGATCCGATCCGATCCGATATGAAAAGATCCGATTACGGCTCACCCACAGCTGTATGAACGGAAAGCACATGGACAGATATGACGGCGTACTTTTAAGGGCTGGGCCTTTTATTTTATTCGCTCTGAAACCAATAAAATAAGATCTAAACTGTTTGGCATTAAACGCGTTCATGTCGTTATGTATATGATTTGGAACTAGGAGAATAAATCTGTAAGAACCCATAATCCATCCATCCATCTTCTATACCGCTTATCCTTTTCAGGGTCACGGGGAAACCTGGAGTCTATCCCAGGGAGCATGGGGCACAAGGCAGGGTACACCCTGGACAGGGTGCCAATCCATCGCAGGGCACAATCACATACACATTCACACACCCATTCATACACTATGGACACTTTGGACATGCCAGTCAGCCTACCATGCATGTCTTTGGACTGGGGGAGAAAACCCGGAGGAAACCCCCGCAGCACGGGGAGAACATGCAAACTCCGCACACACAGGGTCACGGTGGGACTCGAACCCCCGACCCTGGAGGTGTGAGGTGAACGTACTAACCACTAAGCCACCATGCACCCAAATATGATATTCTCTATTATGACACACGAGAGTGGTTTGTGTGTGTCTCGTTTTGTTTTCTTTCCCATTTAATTTGAGTTTTCTTCATTTTGCTTCCATCATTGTAATTAAATAAAAGTGTGTCTCAGTTTTTAACCGAGATGAATAAGTTTCCACTGTTTACCAAATCTGGTTTGTCCTTTTGGTTTAATAACAAGTAGTATATAACGTTTTCAGGTACCACAAAACGGAGGAAATAGCTTCAGAATCTCACAGCGCGACAAAAATGCAGACGTTTTCATTCCACGCCAAGTTACACATGATTTCGTTTGTTCAGTTTTACATTTATAAAAGGGACAAAAAATACACAATCCAATGTCATGTACACAATTTCAGTTTCTTCAGTACCCATTCCATCCATCCATCCAAGTATTCCAGCACAATGAAGTATCTGAGAGAAATCTGATGAACAAACAATTAAATTAAAAAAAATAATAAATCACAAATCAGCTGGCTGCAATTCAAAAATCAAATCTATTCCCAGAGCGAGAGAGAATTCCCACGAAGCTGCATACTGTGCCACTTTCAGGACGGACCAATCTGTGCCAGCGCTTTTCGCATCCACGTGGGTAAAGCTGGGAGGTCTCGGCAGCAGTCGCACGCCTCTGTGCCACACCTCCTAAAACGTTCCCACGAGGTGGTGAGGAAAACGGAGCGAGGAAAAGAGGGGGGGTGTCTGTCAAAGTACATGTCGTAACGGACTCTGACGTGATCCCCCACGATCCCTCAGTGCGGTTTTCTCTTGCATCATATCCTGTACCTGAAAAGCCCACCCTTTTCTAGAGCCGGCGCACCAATGCTATCGCTCTCACATGTAAATCCGCTTGTTTAACATTCTGCTGTTTATTCCAGACCCCCACAGCGTCTGCATATATGCAAAGCAGGATGGGCGGAGAGGCAACGAGGCTGGAGACACACTGCGCACACACACACACACACACTCGGTTGCCAGACAGAGACAGGATTTTCCTTTTACCAGATGTATGGACCGTGCCAAGGACGACGTCGCCGAGGCTCGTTAATCCGCCTCTTAATTTTTAATCGGCTGCTAATCGCCTCCTCGATTTTTCCTGTGATTTTTCTTGCTGTTTTTTTTTAAACTGTAAATGAATCCACGTTGTTCCCGGATGGATAATCGGTGCCAGGACAAAGACAGACACAAGTTTGCTCGCCTCGTTTCATCTCCTTCCCAGTCAGCGCTGGTTATCTGCATAGTGAAATGAATGCTTCATTATAATTGCCCGTTGTCATCACGCGTAAGACATGTACGCTGAATGCCATTAGCGGCGAACGTTTCTCTCCAGTTATCAGTCCGCATTAGCAAGTTTCAGCGTGCCCAGCGACAATAATTATCAATCGTTGAGGACTCCATTTGTATGCGCGGATCATCAGTTGTCGCCGTATAATTGATCGCGGGTTTTCTTTTCCCCCTCCCTGGAAGATAAAAACGAGAAAGAAAAAAAACCCATCCTCTTCTGCTTGTTTTGTTTTGAGCTATGAAGACACTCCAGTGCCTCTTTCATTGCTGAGTGTATTTCCCCCCTCTTACCTTCTTCTGCTCAAAAAAAAAAAAATAAAATTAAAGTGCTTCACCCGCATAATAGGCTCTAATTCTTCCCAGCATGGCTGGCTTTCTGATCCATAAAAAAAAAAAAAAAGAAAGGTAGCGAGCGCGATTTGCATAACCACATTCAAATGAGCTCCATTGTGCAGGGTGGCGTAATTAGCCTGGCTCGCTGTGGCTGGGTTAAACTCTGGTTTGCCAACCGCTCTTGTTTAATAAGCGGCGTTGTCTCCGAGCAAACTGCCGTTAATTCCGGGAAGACAAAAAAAAATCCTGATGAAGCGTTAGTTTATTCCACGGCGCATTCTGCCGGCTAATTTACACAGGGTTTCCGTGTCATCCTTTCCTTAAGCTATCCTCTTTGTCTTGCCTTTGAAATTTACAAAATCCTACAAGAAATCAATACTTAATTGATTATTCACTTTTCTGCAGCTTCAAACAGCTCGCGCGTGCAATAGATCCCACAGCATTCCCTCGTTTTCCCAGGCAGGAGGCAGACTCGGTGGCAGAGCTCGGGGAGGTAAAAGCAGGCAGCAGCGGCGGCGGCAGCAGGCACCCCAATGAGGAACGCAGTGATGGGGTGTGTTAAGGTGCCAGCATCCTCAACGGGACACGCACTGGAATAGGAGGAGAGAAAACCTCAACACCAAGAACCAGGAGAATGGAGAACCTTGAGGGTACCAGGAGATATGGACTATTTCTGGATGAGGGGTTTTAAGTGCATGTGTGTATGTGCTTTATATATATATATATATATATATATATATATATATATATATATATATATATATGAGCACTGCTTTGTTGTGCATGTGGCAACGGAGTGGCATTGGCATTATGCCACCTGGTCCCTGGAGAGCCATTTATCACGGCGGGGGCGAGGCGCGTGGAACAAACCTCCAACATGCCGTAGGGATGGCAGGAAACGGAATATTACGAAATGCACGGTCAAGTGATGGGAGTGGGGGGCAAAGCGTGTGGAGGAGACAGATGGCAGGTCTGGCATGGTGCCAGTGCTGGTGGCGCTGCATGACTGCGCACTGCTGACTCTGCCACTTGTTGCGTTGCAGAACAGAACCACCGTTGGCTTGCAGCGTGCTCACGTGACACCCATGCTTAAGAACAACCTGCTCTACAAGTTCCATAAACACACACACACGACACTGCTGAGGATCTGTTCCACCAAGAGAGGTGTGTGTGTGTGTGTGTGTGTGTGTGGTTTGAACGCATGTCTGCGAGGGGAGGGAGAGGGGCGGGCAAGGGGTGGGGGTGGCAAGAGCTGCGATGCGGACTCCCCCTCTTTTGCCTAATGAGAGGCGGAAAGCTGGCATTCCGGGCTCAGATATGTGTCGCATGCAAATACGTGCTGAGTAGACAGCCTCGCCGCTTCCTGATTCCGCTGGACTGTACCACGGATATCGAGCTTTCCAGGGAGCTTCTGTATACACGCCAAGGGGATTTCAGCCACCCAGAACTCCATGAGAGGGCACAGGAAACTTGCCCACGTCAACCCCGAGGGACAAAACCTGGAGAGGCGGTCTTCTGGAGTCAGGGCAGATTGTCCAATAAGCATCTGATGGTCTGGGTAAAAAAAAAAAAAGAAGTCGTTATAGACAAGCTGGAGAAAGGTGGTGGTGGTGGTTTGGGGGGGGGCATAATGTCTGAAGTAGAACAATTTAGAGGTGCATTAAGGGGAGAAGGCAATTTGAGTTGCCAGTGTGCTGATTCATATCTGCATGTTAATTAGATCGGCGATGGGCTTCACCATGCAATGCTGGGATGCGCCGCGAGCTCGGCTTCGGGGAACCGCTGCTCGTTTACAGAATAAATTATTATCTTTTTTTGTTAAACAAACATCGCTCTCTGTGCAAACGAAAGGGTCCGGAATTAAAATTATTGATCAATCCGCTGGTCCGTTCGGACAAAAAAAAAAAAAAAGACGAGGACAAAAGCTGATGTTAGAACACTACGATTTGTCTTTTATAATTCGACTCGGATATTAAAAATTGTACTCATAGAATACGATGATAAGACGCTGGGCTGTTATGATCGATAATGATTTTTTTTTGCATTAAAAAAAAAAAGAAAAAAAGAAGGTAGGTTTAATCATAAAGCTGATTTTACAATCTGCATGTTTTGGGATTTGACCGTATGTCTGTTTTGCAAGAGACAGAATAAACGCTGTATATAAATCCAATTATGTGCCTATTCTTGTATGCATCCTTCATTGTGTGCACTGCAGGCGAATGAATATATGGTTGCCATGAGAACGCAAATTGCTCTTTTATGGCTGATGTGTATATGGAGGTGCGTGTCATCAGAGTTGAGAAGTCGTTACTGTAAGTGCCGATAATGAGGACACGTAGAGATACATGCTTGAAGTGAGAGACAAGAACAACTAATTCCACAAGGAATTTCTCCTTTTTTTTTTTAACACTCCATGTTAATAAAACCTTGTGTGTGTGTGTGTGTGTGTGTGTGTGTGTGTGTGTGTGTGTGTGAAGCGCTCTTGTGCACAGCTAATCAGTGTTATTATAACCCCTAGATCACATGACACTTCAGCCTCATGGTTCCGCGTCATCCATGTGAAACGTGTAGGCTGTACTGAACACGATAACGCATATGCCGTGTATGTATGTGTGTGTATATATATATATATATATATATATATATATATATATATATATATATATATATATATATATATATATATGTATCAAGATAGCGATGTCTCGCTTAAACAAATAAGGTTCATTCCTGCGCTCCTATACCTGCTCAGGAACAGAAAGGCGACGAGACTGGACTCCATCCAGCACAAATCCTATAGAGAACAAACCCAAGATTGGTCTCCATTCATCACGGAGGTGAAAACGCACCGGCTGAGCATCTATTTGTTTGTTTTTTTGTTGCTGGTTTTTTTTTTTCTCCCTGACACAAAGGGCTTTGCTACAGGGAGGTGTGAGAAACTCCTCCTAGCTCATTTAGTACAAAATGAAAACACACTGCAGCACAGTAGTGATTTATTTTTTAAGAAAAAAAAGCGAGAGAGAGAGAGAGAGAGAGTGAGAGCAAGAAAAATATATGCATTTCATTTTAATATCATGACAATATGAATGTTTTCTCATTAAGCCTTCGCCTCTGTGCACGCTCGGAGAATAAGAAAACATCAAGGTCTGAGCGGCGATGTCATTACCTTAATGGGCTTTCATTCGCCGAGGTCATTAGGCGAGATATTAATGCCGACTCCTGTTTTTATATGCATAGCCAGGCAGCGACTGGGTCACCGGGGTCGAACTTCTCATCTCTTAACAAAGGGCGCTCTGCATACGAGTCCCACACGCACACACCTCAAGTGCTCTTTTATGCATATGCACCCTCTCTGCTGAGATTGAGTACAATATTTATGAGCTCCGAGAGACATGCATATTATTATTGTTATCTGTTTCAGGGAAATAACATTAGCCGGAGCGCTCGGCAATCATTAAATTGCCTGATTTATACATCAATAATGCTGCGCGATGTCCTTGCGGCGAGGTAAGAAAAAAAAAAAGGTTGTAAAAATTTGTTTTAGCAGATTAATTAATCAGACGGCGAGTCATGTTCCGGTCACGTTTAAACATATAAACGATGACGTCAGAGAACGGAATTCTTCGTGTGGAAAGAAAGCTGTTAATAAATATAACAAGCATTCTCGGTAATGATATTTATATGTGTAAGATTCATAGCCGGATGGATTGAACATGCTTCGGCGAATGATCTCGGAATACTTTACCTTATGCCATAGTTAAGGTCATAACAGACACGCACACACACACACACACACACGTCCTCTTTGTTCATGAATACTATGTTTGCTAACACATGTCTGCAGTCTAAAGTCAATATCTGTCAGATCACACAAGTACTTTTTTATTACACTTGGGATTCTCTCTCTCACACACACACACACACACACACACTGTACTTCGACTAAATGTGCAAAGTAAATACATGGATTTGGAGTCTTAAATAATGCGAAGCTTGCAACATGGCTGCCACCAAAAGGAAACATGAAGTCATACATTTACACAGCGTTCGACCTCCCAAAACGCCTCTATTAATATGGAATATAAACGCAATACTGCGTAATGCACTATTACAGTCGTGTCCCGCGTACAATTACATCTAAATGCAATTAGTGCGCCGGCAAAACTCAATTAAACCCTTGAATTGATCATTAAGAATGAAAATTAAAAGGCCGATTAAATCATTTCGTGCACCATAATCGGGTTATAGAACCTCGCAGATATCATCTAATTGATTACTCATCATCTACTGAAGATTTTAGGTTCAGTGTGTGACCCTACCACAAAGGGTTTCCCATCCACCAGGTTCTAGGTTCGAGTAGAACCTAAAGAGACCTCGTGGAACCTCTTTTTTCTGTGTGGACTGTACAACGTATTGTGGGGAAAGAACACATCCGAACAGAACCCTGGTGTGTTCTCGGTCTGCTTCCAAGTAAACCCGAACGCTTTTGATTTGATCCCAGTGAGCAAGCGATTCGACTCCGAATCGACTCATCTACATGAAGTGAATCGATCGTGCAATCGTGTTTGTTTTGTGCTGCAGCGTCCTGAGCCAAAGGACAGCGCTGAAGCACTGCAGAAATGCACTCAGAGACAATAAACTCTAGATGTGACACACAACATGTTTTAAACTATTTATTTAGTGCTCCGAGGTCGATTTCCACACACACTTCCAAACCAACCAATGAGTAAGACATTTACGAGTGTATTTTCAGTCCTACATGCCCCTCAGCAAACTTTTACTTTGCTTTTTAGCTTCTATAATTATGTGCATTGTAAAACTAATAATAATAATAATAATAATAATAATAATAATAATAATAATACATTTTATTTGTTTAAGGTGCCTTTCAAATCACTCAAGGTCACCACCATACATCAAGAACAAGAAGTAGCAATAATGACAATATCAAAGTAGTAAATAACAATAAATAACAATGTCAATAAACCATAAAAGAGAAAAGCCACAATTACAAACATGACAATATAAGTGAGGAGGAGAAACTAAAAAAAAACTAATTCAAAACACACAGCAAATGAACCAAAAGAATCAATTCACGCTCTGATTCAGACTCCAGGATTCAAAACGGACTCATAGGTGTGACGTCGATATCACAGATGTGTCACGTGACCATTTCTGGGCCATTCAGAATTCCAAGTCTGAGGTGGAGAACGTCAACAAACCCGAGAACAGCCCAAAGAGTGCTGTCTTTCGGCACAGTGGAAAAAAATGAGCACTGCTTAAAAAATTCCCAGCGAGGAAATATTTCTCCTGCACGCCGGTTCCTGAAATTCCCAACGTTCCTGGAAAGTGAAAACCAACTCCAAATAAAATACTTTTCACTACAGCGTGTTTTTAACCATTATCATGGTCATTCTATCGAAGGTTAACCGAGTATAGGTTACATATTCTCTTATTTACACGACTCTAAAGACAACAGCGACAACACGTGGTTGTTTAAAGGATACTTATAGGTCAACAGTCGCTAAATGATGCTTTTTTTTTTTTTTTAACCATGGATACGTTGAAGGGAAAAAAAAAACAAAAAAACGAAGAACGGTAATTGTAGCATACCGCACAGGAACAACACTTTCTGAGAACTACAAATTCAGTTTCCAAAGTCACTAGGCTCCTGAAGAGGCAAACAAACATCTCGTTCTCTGTCACATGGACGCGTCAACACCGAGACCATCGACAAACAGACACGACAGGCCGCTCTCCGGTCTCTGAAGAGACCTTCAAGGCATAAAAAAGTGAAAATAACAATAACAAATGACATTATGGGACTAAAATATGTAGGCTTTTATAAACCAAGCTTATAAACAACGTAGGCCTTATGTTCTGGCCAAAAGGACAGACATGATCATGAAGGACTTTTTCATGCTAACTGAAAGAAAACAGCTTAGCCTTGAGCGCTTATGAAGGAACCGCATGAGAAAATGACTAAATGGACGAGACCTAAAAAAAAAAATAAATAATCTGTAACACATGAACTAAAACAGCGAATGGGTTCATCGGAGTGCAAACTCATGATTCTTGCTCTCACTTTTGACTGATAAAATGTTCAAATCTTTTTACACAAGAACTATAAACTACATTACATCGTGTACACGTCATTGCAATGTTTAGCATCGTAGCACTGTTTCTGCTATTGAAGAAGGAGGACACTGTTTATTGATTGATTGATTTATTTATTGCGGCATGGTTTGTGTCTACTCGTCACCTTGGAGCAAAAAGTCACTGCAAATCAATCCAAAGTTCTTCTGACTGATCTTCTGGTGGAACACTTCTACCTGAATGGGTGTGGTCTCTTCCAGGATGACTCCACCACCATCCACGGGTCACGAGGGTTCACAGAGAAGGATGAAAAGGATGTAATCGTACGCTATGACCGTGACAGTCAGCACATCTCGACCCGACTGAACACCTTTGGGAGATTTTGGAGCGATGACACGCGAGTCTCCGTATATAAACGTGACGCAAACGTCTCCAACGAACCCGGAATGTTCTTTATTAAACGAGAACGACGACACGCTAACGTTTATGTTGCGGACGGAACTACCGTCCAAGCCGTACGGTTATATTAAACTAACCGGCACCTTTTTGACTAATCGGGTTTGAGAATTCCGCGTACACTCGCTCGCTCTATGTAATTTAAACGTGACCTTTGTTTTTAATCAGCGCATTTTCACCGGGCTTTCAACTGTGTGAACTGAAAACATCCTATCACTGCGAATCTCTATCATCTTTCGAAGTACCAGTATGCTGGGTGGACGTAGACTACAGTATGAAAAATGTGCACGTCGCTTGACCACAGGCGATGTGTTTGTTCTTCGCGTTCAAGAACAGCTGAATGCACGGTTTTGAGAAGCTCTAGAGAAGAAATCATGGCGCTGAACCTTCACTGTAGCATGAATTCTAACAGAAATGAGGATTTTCTGGAAAAAAAATACAAAAAACAAAAAAACGAATCCTCGACGTCAGCACAGAGTACTGCAGACGCTGCCGAGTCGGTGTGCAATACATGCTAAAGAAACACGGTTAATGATCAAGCATACACAGGGCAGTGAACACGGAAAGCTCATTAATACGGTTATACACGCAATGTCACAGCCGACAGCCTCCAGGCTGTACAGTCCGATATAACGGAGAGGCCTGAAGAAAACGCTCATGAATTTTAACCGAGATGAGAAAACGTTGCAATTGTAATGCAAATGAGGCCTATGATTTGTTATCATAAACATGGCTATGCAAGAGCGCCCGTAAAGCTTTATCGGTGAAAGAGTTCATTTAATTAAAGATTGGACTGTACGCGGCAGTTAGAGCTGTCGTGCGTCTGCATGCTACTCACGCTCTGGGAGATTATTGTAAATACGACCATTGTAAAGGAGTGCACTTCAAGGGAGACAAAACAAATATTTGGTCCCACCAGCACCCGAGACGAGGTATGATGAGCTCCATTTTAATGCGGCGTCTGTACGTCCGCAGGGTCGTATCTCCATTCTGGGCTCTATGCTTCATTTTTTTTTATTTGTCTGTTTATTTATTTATTTATTTTTAATGTTCTCAGCTGCAACTCGAGAGCCTGAAATAACACAAATAGTAAACAGCTCCAATTACAACTGTTGTGAGCAACTGGGAATTTCTCCATACATGTTTTTCAGCCAAGGGAAGCAACATGCACTTGTTTGCATGCAAACGCAATGACCCGTGTGTTCCTGTGTGATAAATCAGCGTTAATTTCGGTCGAAATGGCTTTGTGTATAGCCTTAAACGAGGAGTCCATCCTGAAACACATTAAATATGGTTATACAGAAACACGTATGACGTCCTTGGCAATTTAGGTGCTAATTTGTTGCTGTATTTTCGAATGTTCCTGTGCGCCGTATTTGCGTCACGGGGACGTTGCTATCGCTAGCACAGTTACGATGGCATTCAATAGATGAAAAACATCTCAGCTCTCTCAAATGTACATAAATGAAACACACTTTTTGCCGGACTGATGTGTTCTTTTAATACTCGCCATTCTTTAACGATGTTAATGTCATATGAACTAATCAGTTTGAACAGAGGTGAGACAGCCGGACTAAAGGGCCGCTGCATCGCTATCTTCAGGTGGAGATGAAATAAGGGCTAAATCCCACCGCACCACTATCAGAAGGCAGTCGGGCGGCATTGTGGGTAATGTATTAAAGCGTTAAAGTGAAAATAGACCAGCGCGTCGATGAAATACCTCGTGTTAATTATAAAGATTAACATGCAAGTCGTTCAGGTGGATTTCTCTTTTAAGGAGTTTGGTGTGCAACATAAACTGATTTCATGTGTTTGATTTTAAGGCTAATAATTAGGCTTCACTGGCAGCTTAAATAAATACCCGCTGGTATTGATGGAAATGTTAGAAAGAGCTCCAGAACACCAGAGAATCACAATCAGACTGATTGGAGCTCGTGCGTCTCCTGTGTACACGGCCTTTCGCCTATCTGAAGTCAACCGGCCCCGCCCTCTCTCTCTCTCTCTCTCTCTCCTCTTAATCAATGAGAAGGCATCCAGTATATTAGCGCTGTCTGGAAGTTGGAATTTCAAACAGATACGAGGCTCGGGCTTCAGATGTCTCAGCAGGAAGAGAAGGTTTGCTTTGACAATGATTACCTTAAAGGCTCTTACAACTAATTGGAGAAAGCGGAGAGAAGTCTCTAGGAATCGTCCGCTTTTTTAATGCAATTTAGATGAAACCTGAGGACGGCGTTGTGCTCGTTGTGCTGCCGGGAATCAGGTGTCAAAGTTCAAACGAAGACACGCACGCAGAATGCAGACAGACGTCTTTGATTCGCGTCTGGATTCAAGGCGACGGCTTTCTCCATATTCTGTTCGTCGTACACGTTTTTTTTTTTGTGTGTGTGTGCAAAAGTAGGACCGCGGCCGACTTTATTACAACCGACTCGTAAACGCTGCTGTTTGTCGATTTGGGGAATACACCACCGACCAACAGTGTTCCCCTTAAAGTAGACAAAATGTTCAAATTATCATTTGGCTCGAGGCCAGAAAAGGAGAGCTGCTGTGTTAAGCCGAAGGCTTTGATCTTAAGTGAATTTAGGCAGGGCAATGCAATTTCACAATCCAAGTACACCAGCTGTTTAAAGTTAAACTTCCAAGGTAACCATGGCGCCGTGCTCCTGCAATACAGACGATAACATGTGGAATAAGTTTGGATGCGTTCCTCAAAGCGTCCCCCCCTTCACCCCACCCCCCCACCTCCAGCTTTTAGGGAGCGCCATTGCTAAGACATTACTTATATCAGGTAAACAGGATACAGGTCACTGATAAAACAATATATACAGTCCAAAAAAAAAAAAAAAAAACCTCCCGGACTCCTGACAGTCAGTAACCCCTTATTACGCTAATTTAGAACAGTTAGGGGTTAGTTGAAAAGCCAATGCTAATTACCAAGTAACATGATTATATTTACAGAAGTAATTGGGTCTTGGTTGGAAATACATATTCATGCACGTCAATCAGAGGAGCAGGATGAAAAACAAGTATCTATTACCTAATTATAGATAGTTAGTTCATTTGTGAGGATTTTTATTTATTTCTTTTTCGAACACCGCAGTGTGGAGTTTGAAATTTTTGTGGTCTGTCATTATAATCTAAAATACACTGTGCAATGCAAAGCAGACAGCCTGCAATAACATAAATATGCGGCTTGGAAAAACAGGTATGAGTTGGCCAAGGAAAATTGAAAAAAAAAGAAAAAAGAAAGAAAAGAAGAAAAAGAAGAAGAAAAAAAAGACAGTAAAGTAAAGGAAAGCCATCCAAAGAAAATCTTAAACTGTGTTTCTCATGGAAAGGGGCGGGGTGGGGGTTGTTCTGTGGATGGCAGTGTAGTTACAACACGATTCTTTGGTATAAAAGGTGGTGAAGTTGTGAAATTGTGAAATGAAATCTTTCATGGTAGCGGGTTTAAAGTGAAATTGTTAAGCGCTGATTGTGTGTGTGTGTGTGTGTGTGTGTAAATGGAGTGTACTAGTGAGGGGTGTGCGTGCTGTGTGGTAAAGTCAAATATACCTGCTAAAGAAGTAAATAATGATAATACAGGGGTAATGATATGGAAGAAAAAAAAATTCAAACACATTTGGTTGTTCATCATATGGTGAGAGGCGGGTCGAGGCTATAAATAGTGCTTTCAGAGAGAGAGAGAGAGAGAGAGAACGTGTGTGTGTATGTGTATTAGTAGTAGTACTAAGGGGCTCCATAGGCACTAGGCAGCCTGTCCCATATGTAGGCAGGAGTGATGAATGTGCGCTGGTGATCAGGATCCTCATTAAATAAAATGTAAATGAGTGTTGGAGGAGGAGGGAGGAAGACGAGATGGTGGTGGCGGTGGCGGTGAATAAAACAGTCCTGCCAGCATGGCGGGGATCTAATGAAAATGGCTGGTCATAAAGCAGCACCAGTGACAGTGCTCCGGGCCGCAGCGGCATGCCTGGGGTGAGCTTCAAAATGAAGCACCCAGAAAATGAGAGCCGGGGCGCGCGCGGAGGGGGGAAAATGGATGGCAGCCACGCTCACCAGCACTGCAGAAACTAGCAGGAGGGATCTTCCAGGCAAGCAAAACATCTTAAAGCAGCTGAATGTAACACAGGAGAAAATTAATAACGGCAAAAAAAAAAACAAGGAGGAGGAAAGAGAGTCAGGAGGGGGGAGAAGAAGAAGAAAAAGAAGGAAGGAGACATCCCACACACCAGACAGCCATTATGCTGCTAAAAAAAAAGGAGCCTGGTTTTTGTTAAGATTATTAAAACAAAGAGAAATATACAGAATTGGGCTGATTTATCGCACTGGTTGAGAACTGTTTGTGTTTCCCTGCTGCTGGAATGCAAGAACTGAGCCTTGTCTAAATGTATAAGCACGTCTCAGCGCTTATCGAGTACATGCTCTGTGCATCGGACGAGAGACATCAAAAGATCTCAGCAAATCTTATTACTGATCATGTGAACAGAAGGAGAACCGGCATGTAGTGTGTAAACGCTGAGGCTGGGATTTACCACAATCCCAAATTTGCTTGTGCTACCTGATAAACTGCACGTGTGGTTCCTGGACATCCTGAAGGTAGCTTGAGGGGGAAAGAAAAAAAATAAATAATAATAAAAAAAAATTGCCACAGCAACACTGGAGACTCCTTCCATAAATGTTAAATAAGCATCTGTTCATCTGTGTATCGTTAGCTTTAGATCATTGATACTGTTACAGAAGAGTTACGCTGAATTCCAGCTGGAACTAATGTCAGAGCTGCGAATCAACAAATCAACACCTTCTGACCAATCAGAATTGAGAATTCAGCAGTGCTGTGAAGTAAGTGTTAATGATTTAATAACTGTTCTTGGTAGACGTGCGTGAGTTCAGATCTCAAAGAGACTACGTGTGTAATTAATGTATCGTGCTGAAATAATGCTCCAAAATATAACGAACACAAAATAAAATGTTCGAATGCTCAAAAGGTAAATGTAAAGAAAACCTTGGCACAGATTTCTGAATTGAATTTTGAAATCGACTTGACTGTGTTAATATGACATCACCATAACATTAAAGTGCACCTATTATGGTTTTTCTAATATTATCTTTCATGTCATGTATTATATACGTAGCTGTTTGTGAATGTAAAAAGTCTGCAAAGTTTAAAAAATCAAAGCGCACGACAAACGGAGTTATCGACTCCCAGAAGAAGGAACCAATTCTGAACAGCTGAATCGAGTCATTAGTGATTCCAGACTCACTTCCTGTACTAACCTACGTAGGTTTGTGACAAAAAGCCCCGCCTCTCGTCTTCATCGGCTGCCCGCTGACAGATGGAGCTGAAACTCGTTACGGTAGTGGGCGTTTCCTTTTTGAAACACGCTGACAGCGGTAGACC
Source organism: Ictalurus furcatus (assembly GCF_023375685.1). NCBI lineage: Eukaryota > Metazoa > Chordata > Actinopteri > Siluriformes > Ictaluridae > Ictalurus > Ictalurus furcatus. The sequence goes on along the minus strand of NC_071277.1, from coordinate 8,179,843 downwards.
AATCACAACAGACTGGGACATCTGACCAATCAGAGCAGAGTATGCTCTCTGAAAGGAGTTTAGAATGAATCCTTTAGAACGAATCATTTAACGAGTCGTTTGTGACGCTGGGGATAAAAGGTAATGCTGTAATTTAAATTATGAGCACATTCAAGTGTTTTTTTGACCACGGATGCATGTAAATCTATCATATGAGAGCTTTAAAACAAAATTAGGCATGTTTCAAAACCATAATAGGTGCGCTTTAAAGAAATTTGTCACTAAGATACTGAGTGACAGTAGATTCTGTGAATCTTTCGAGTTGTTAAAACGTAGTTATTAATTTGCACTCGCACTTTCAGACTCTTATGGTAAAAATCCACCCGATTACATATTCATTATGCAAACCTGCAACATTCTGACTTAAAAAAAAAAGCCAACCCCCCCCCAAAAAAAAAACCAGGTTCCGAACATGTAGTTCCAAACATGTACCCTAAACATGTTAGCCAATCAACCAAGAGAATCTTTTCTTGGCAGGTTTGTATGTGTTTAAACATCTTTAATAAATGAGTAGGAATAAGCCATATTGTATGTTTTATGTTTAAGTCTATACACAGACACACACACACACAGAAGCTATGACCCACAAAACTGTCACAGCAATCAGAGCTCCAAGTGATCTGGAATTAAGTTCTGCAGCCAAGCACCATGGCAACAATCATCCCACTGTTTGAATCCAAAAACACACACACACACACACACACAGATATGGCTGGATTAATAAACGTCTGACAGAGCACTCACAGATCTCCTTTCCATCCCAGAAATGGGGCGAAGTCAATTCCAGCCTGTGACAATCCTAACTGTGAAAAACGAGCACTCTGATTTCTTTTCCTTTTGATTCTCCTCAATTCTCCGCCAATACTTCAATGGTGTTTATTCAATGGTGTGTGTGTGTGTATTCATGGTAAATTAAATAAGATGCCAAATAGTTAAATAAGTCTGCTACATTTTGTTAATCAAGTTCTATAATTATCTTAACAATTTAGAAGAAACGTTCCAGTTATTCCTAAAGAAAAAAAAGAAAAAAAACCCCATGATTTGTTTTGGTAGCGTGTTCTGAGGAGAGTCTTGACCCCTTGAGGTCAAATCCCAGAAGGGTCGGACACGCGGGATGTGAGGTCACACAGTCAGCCCCTCGGAACACACAGCGGGCTTTGAGGCCAGAGGAAATATTGGTGCTTGAAGGTCATGCTGAGATGTGTAGTGGAATGTTATGGTGCTTTACCGTGTTTGGGGCACCGTCACAGCCTGAGTGACGGTGCCGTGCTGCTTTCTCAATCGAAACATTCTGGACTCTAGATTAGCCCAGAAGGATTAGATTAGACCAAAAATGCCCACTTATCTTAAGCCCGATCTGTCGCTGGGAGAATTCATGAGCTAGTTTTGCATCTTTACTTGCTGGAGTATTGAAAGCTTCGTGTAGGCGGCACGATTCAAAACCGGAGGATGAAATCCTTTCACAGTAAGCACACATTGATTATTTTATTTATTTTACATAGCAAATTTCAGTTAAATATTATAAATATTTCATACCAAATATTAAGCAACAGCTTTTCCATGTATAGACTCTTATGCTGCTATGAAGACATAAATGATAAATAAAATGGACCGTAGGACAATATTGTGAGTTCTTTACGCTTTAGTTCTTCACTGTGCATGTTTTTAGAGCGTTGTTACGGAAACAGCGTATTCACGACGTGACTTATCCGTTCTACGTAGCACCGTACTGAAGTCCGAGTTCACTCGTGCGTTCGTGTCATTTTGTGCAGAAGCGAGTCGTAATATTGCGTTTATGTCGTGTGTAAACGTCTGATTAATCTCATATGTGTACAGGAAGCGTTTGGGTGAGTGCATTAACCCGCTAGTAAAGCGCTTCAGTTTACCGCGTTAGTGTTCGTTCACTGTTCAGCTTCATCTTACTGACTGCGACTGGATTATCTCAAACACTAGAACTTATCCCTTCTAGATTTTTCCTCTCCACAAAGCACTGTTAGTGCGGTGTTAACATCTCGCCTCACCTTTTTCAACCGTATGTTTGGATTCAAATCGACGCTAGCGCTCGCGACACGTCTTAAAAATCGAACGCGCACGATTCTTGCGTTGCGTTTGCGAACGTGCATTTTTATCTGAAATTCCACGGATAATCGAAGTTGGAATTTTAGTCCGACAGACTTGGAGCGGACGAGACGACGGAAGTGGCGCGAAAGGTTAAAAGGTCGGTGACGTTCATTCTTACGTAAACAAACACGCGTGTAAACACGACGGGCGATATTGAGGTCGGCAAAAACGCGCGAGGTCACGTCCGTATATCGTACGATAAGTCCGAAACGTAATGATCGTTACAGGACTACTGAGACCTCAGGACAAATATACAGCTAAAAACATGGCAGTTTTCTTCCACTTACACGACAAACAGAATAAATATATAGTATAGTAAAAAATCTCTCCAAATCCAATCTTTACTTCACCGAAATCCGATCCTCTATTTTTTCCTGGTATCGGCCCAACAGAGTTCCTGGACATTGGATCGGTGCAGTCTCTAATAAAATAGGTGTTTTCTTACCTCCGTAGTCGGGTATATAAGAATAAGCATACGCTTTCTACAGCTTGCTAAGTTCTCCTTGTGCATATCTCATGAACGTCACCGATGGTCATCGATCTCTGGACAGCGACTGTAAACGACCTTCACTGTGTGAAAGGAAAGGAAACGCCGGAGCGGCACTAAGAAGAACGTGGAAGTGTTTGCGCACTGAGCCTGTTACACACATCGGATTCCCTGAGAATTCACTGTGACCTCTATACTGCGTACAGTATACCGTTCAGCACATGTAGAAAGATGTATGTAGTAGCAGTAGCGGTGGATTCTCCATTACTCTGGTGTTTGAATCTGGATCATCCGTCATTTCTGTAGCAAATAGCTCAATCCGTCTAGTAAATTAACAGCTGGGCAGATTTATTTTCTAATGAAATACACCTGGGATCTTTTTTGTTGTTTTTTGGAGACTTATACCACTCGAGAAGTCCATGTCACATGGGAACGAGTTGTAGTCACAGGTGGACCGAGTCACACAGCGAACGTCCGCGTCTCTGGCGCCGATACAATCGGAATTACATAATGAAGAATTTGTCAGAAAGCAGACATGACATCACAACGTGACGCAGAAGCCAAAATGTCTGCTGGCAGCACGGATCGTCTCTGTCTGTCGGTGAACTCGCTGTTCCCTGTGCAGCCACTGTTTATATCAAAGGTAAGCCCTTTCAAAGATATGGCAAGCACACGCTTTTGTCTATATCGCAATATATGCAGATGTGCTTTCTGAAAGAGAAGCAAGAAACCATCCTTTGAGATGTACTTCTCTTTTTGATTTCTCTCTCTTCTTTCTGAGAGACAAGCTGCCCTTTGAGATTTGAACAGGAAATAATACTTTAAGCAGTGTGTCTGATTCCTAGCTCCGTACTTAATTTCCTTCAAAACAGAACCAAACACTCGAGAGCGCACCAGAAACGATATTCGAAACGGCGCAGTACTTCTCGATTCAGAACATATTTCCCAAAACTCAGATGTAATAATACAGCAGAGTGATCCACGTAATGAATAGAGGCCGCTTTAATGCGACTTCCTGATGGATTTTTCATGGTTCAGCAATAATTTTGCAAAAACTCCACACCTGCAAGTTTACTCAAATTGCTCCCCCTGATTCTCTCTCCAAAATTTATGCGAATAAACAGTTTGTTTCGTTTGTGTCGTTAAGACACGACTGCACATCCAGAGAGAGAGAGAGAGAGAGATTATCCAGTACTTAAGGCTGATTTCTGAGAAAGCCTTATGGGCTCGACTGAATGTGAAGCTTTGAAAAGAACAAAAGCATTAAAATGCAGTTCTCCTCTGTCTCGGATTGAGAAAGAAAAAAAAAGTAGGCTTTTTTTTCCCCCCCGAAAAGTGCCGCATTAACTTCGCCCCGTGGTGGCAAAGATGAACGAGTCACAGACAGAATAACTGGCGGCCATGTTGCTGAAGAAAGTTTATTGTTTTGTGGGTTCGCTCGAGAGAAAAACACCACGTTTCGGAAAGTGTTTGTTAAAGTACGGGAGGCATGAATTCCAAATAATATGATGCTTGGCATTTTAACTTCTTAGTCTTGTCAAAAAGCATGAACTAAATTATACAAGATGAATACGGTGTATGCACGGTCACTGTCAGAACCAATCTCACCATCGGAACACTATTTTAGAAACGCAAATAAAAATCCGCACTGGAATGTTTACCGTCACATATTAGCATTTTAGTCACCTCAGGTAAGTATATATATATATAGAGCGACTCTTTTAGTCATCTCCAGAATTATTGGCACCCTTGGTAAAGGTTATTAAAAATGTCTATGATTAATTATATTAAAGATACAGTATGAGAGAACTCTAACCATTCAATCATTCATCTTCAGTAAGTCCTTTATCTTGACAAGGGTCACAGAGGATACTGTCCGAACAGGACGCCAGTCCATCACAGGGCACCTCACGCACACATTCACACACTCGTTCACCACCTAGGGGCGATTTAGGCTACGTCTACATGAATCCGGATACATCATTGCCTTTCGGTTTTAAGACGCACTCTGCCGTTTCGCTGCACTGGCGTTTTCAACCGTTTTCCAAAAACGCTCACACGTCTGTACTGCGCACGAATCAAAACGTTAGAAGTGCTGGCCTGCGTCGTTTCCGTCAGCCGTTTATCTCCAGATGCAATCTGATGGTTGTATAGAAGTGACATTAATATTTAACGAAGCTGTCGTTCTGGATAGCGGGCATGACGACTGCAGCACAACATCGTTCCACCATCTTTGTTTTGATTCGAATGGGTCACGTAACTGTGTCACGTAACTGTGTCACGTAACTGTGTCACATGAATAAAAACACGTCGTCGCTTTCGAATATCTCCGTTTTATCGGTCCACACTACGACTTTCAAATCTATCCGCTTGGGAAAGCAATTCGTTTCTTAATTTTTGGATCATGTATTGAGAAAACAACGGCGTGTTCATCCTGCTTAGATAAACACAAAGCGATGGTTTTCAGATTCAAACTAAATACCTGAGTGACAAAAGGCGAGTAAAGTTGCAGTGAATAATTCTATTCATTTTTAATCAGCGCTGAGGCACCGGGTCTATCCTCTCTGCTGTTTGACATGAGTAATTCATCTGTGCCATCCATTCAGAGAGTGTCACTGAAGGAGAAATTGACCAGCAACCCTCATGTTTCACCAGCTCTCTACAGCGGCAGTACCTTGGGCGCTATCTATTTTCCATCACGCTACCTGGCTCCAGGTTCCTCCCGCACATCATCAGTCATTTAAAGCAATTAACCACTTCCCAGCAGAAATAGTATGGTACTGCTGAGCAAGACGGAGAGGGCGATTCAGAGAACCATTTTCTTCAAAATCCTATTAGAAAGGTGGTAGAAAAAAAAAGTTCTCGCTATCATACGATGGAGGGATTTTGTTTGAGGACTGGACGGTATTACAGAGCAGATTAGCTACTCTTATTTTGGCTTACTTTCATTGTTGGGGAAATTACCGTCTGGAGAACTGTGTCATTACTTACTTGTTAAAAGATCCGGACTTATTAAGTTTAAGCTTCCACTGTCTGAAAGAGTTGTATATCGATATACAGTCACTCATTTACTTATTACTGCTTGTCAAATAATCACTCTTTACACCGTGGTGAGCAGAAAAGCATCTCAGAATGCACACCACCACCACGTGTTGATCTGTATCCGCATGATTCGACGGTGGTGCAACATGAATCACACGAATGAACAGCGGTACAGGTGTTCCTATTAAAGTGACCGGTGAGTGTATCTTCATTTAAAAAGGAAAATATGTCCTACACACGTCCTTGCCCATTTTTCCTGCTTCCGACACGTGTCCCATGCCTTTACAGGTGCCGATGTTCACTTCACCTGTCAGTGGTTTTAATGTTATGGCTGATTGGTGTTTGTTTACACGTTTATAGTTTCTATAATGTAAGTAAGTGCAGGAACTAACATGTTTCATGGACATTCCACATTAAATCGAACTATAAATGCATATAAAAAAAAAAAAGAAGAAGATATGACATTCTTTAATTAGTAAAATGTATCACTGGGAAATTGCTGTGGTATAAGAGGAATAAAAAACGTCAGGGACATGCTATCATTGGAAACTAACTCTGTAACAGTAACTATCACTGATGATTTTCTTATTACAGCCTGACAGTGAGTGTTTTATTCCTTATATGAAAATGAGTCACGGTAATTCAGGTGTATATCTAGATAGAGATATCACCTATACCTACAAAAAGACAATATTATGATCACATTCCTAGCTATAGCGTCACTCTACCTTGTGTGTCCCGATAAAGCCAAAATGATTCATATCCATTATTTTAAGTTTAAATTCAGTGCGTTTATTTTTGCCTGTTCAGAGTTGCAGAGGATGAAAATAGCTCTTGGAGGTCACCGCCCGATTCTTGCCTTTCGATCCCGCCGTTTCGCCATTTTTTTGGGGGGTGGTTTTTTTTTTGCTCCTTTCCCAGTCAACAAGACGTGATTTTACTGCCCTTCACGCCACAAAGTCGATGGAAAAGTCAATAAAACTTGAACTACTATCTAAATTTGCTACCTTGCCATAAAATTTGTGATCTTCTGAGGCTCCTGTGAAGCTTAGCAGATCCTATTATACCACGAGTTTCTGAAGACTAACTCTAACTCCTGTTATTCGCGCAGAATTACAGTAGTGTAGCGGCGTGATGACGACGTAGACGACGATGTTTGGAAAGAGAACACATGCTGTTTGACCGCTCTGTTAACGTTTTCCCCTTCTACACTACCGGTCAAAAGTTTAGACACACTCATTCTTAATTATTTATTTATTTTTCTTCCACATTTTATAATAATAATAAAGTCGTCAAAACTCTGGAGTAACACAAACGGAACGATGGGAATTATGTTCTGATAAAAAATCCAAAATAAATCAAAATAATTTAGTATTTTAGCATCTTCAAAGTAGACGCCCTTTTCGCCGAGAATTTCCCGAAATGTATTCTTGGCCTTTTCTCACCCGATTTCTTGAGGAATTTCCCTGAGATGCTTTTTAAACAGTGTTAAAGGAGTTCCCACCTACGCTGCACATTTATCGGCTGCTTTTCGGAATATTTCGTTCCGAGTCGTCCGTTTAAAAAAATTAATTTGTCAATAAAATGTTTTCTAATGAAAGAAACGAATACGTCGGCACGATTATATTTTTGTCTACGACACCGATTTCACACG